>NW_014543262.1:4712721-4744416 GCF_000741045.1 Vigna radiata var. radiata | reverse complement strand
GTGGCCCAGGAGTTCCTGGAGAACTTCCCAGTAGACGTGATCGTCCGTGGCCCAGGAGTTCCTGGAGAACCTCCCAGTAGACGAGATATGTGGAACTAAATGGCCGAGTACCTGTAAAGTAGTGAAGCCGATTGGCTGAATACTTGTGAGGCCGAATGGCCGAAAACCTTCTTCCCGTCTTTCTTCGATGAAGGACCTGCAAACTTAGCTGTTTATGATAATAAAAATTTGATTCACTTTTTCGGTGAAGTGAGAGTGGGTCCCCTCTTATATATCATGTTATATCACTATTAAATAACATATATGATAAATCTTTCGATCACAACATATTTTGAATTGCACCGAATAAATAACATATTTCAATCATAGCATATGTGCTTATGGTTACACATTATATATAATGTCATATATAATAGAAGCATGAAAATTTCACATTTTTCTAGGTAACAATAATCCATTTATTATAACATGACGTGTGTCAGTATATGACAAATGTTTTTGTTATAATAATATAACATATATTTAATATATCATATATTATAAATATATTACGCATTATATTGTATATTTCGGTTATATCATATAACCATTATTGTACGACAAATATATATTTTATGGAATATGTATATTTTTAATAACTATATAAAATAGTTGTTATAATATCTATTATCAATTTCAAAAATACTTATCTTGTTGATGACGTCTCATGTAGAGATGATGATTCACGTAATATAGTTTTCATTTTGATGAAAGTAAGTTTCTGGTGTTGATCCGAATAGTGATGTTGAGACCGAACACTCGTCTTTGTTTCTGATCATCTTTCTGGTGTTTTGTTGTTCTTCCATGCTCCTCGTGGTCGCCATTTGGGTTTGTAGCTCGGCCCCACGGTGGGCGCCAACATGTTTCGGTGATAATTTTTGGGGACTGAGACGCTAACCTGGATGATGTGGCCTTCCTGCTTTCTGGTGCTTGGATTGACTAGATCGCTCGCTTTTCTTGGATCTTGTCCGTTCGCACTCCTTCAGCCTTGACTGTTCGATGGACTTCGATCTTTAACTAGAGGGGGAGGCACCTGCAAAAGGCACTCCGACGCCCAAGTCAGGCATGTGATGGAAGAACCTCGGTTCTTAATTGAATATTCGTGAAGGGTTTTCACTATTTGAGTATTTGAGAATATGAGTTGAATGTGAATGAAGTATGATTGGAAGATGATTCGAAGATACCTAGCTTATGGCCCTGACTCTCTATTTATAGACCTTAAACTGATATAATTCCAATAGAATATAAACAGAATATAATATAAACAGACTTACTTAAAAATCTTGTTAATATCTTTAATTAAATATTCTTAATTATTTTATATCTTTAATAAGATATATCCTAACCATTTTACCTTGATATCATATTATATATATATATATATATATATATATATATATATATATATATAATAAATACTCATATATGACCTCACATTATTATTAATTATAAAATAATTACAAATTAATATATAAATATTATAAAAAAATATTGTGAAAATATCATTATCAAATTCGCAACATTGAATATAAAATTCTCTGTTAACATCACTGGTCAAATTAATGTCGCATGTCAGCGATAGTATCTGCAACGAGATTTGGTTAGATTACTTTCTTAAAGCACTTCTTAACCAAACATAATAATTAGTTTGATTTGGTTTTAACATAAAATTTGAACTCAACTAAACCAGTATTCTATGGCTTAGATCGGATTTTTCATTTTTAAATTTCACACTTGTAGTTTATTGAAGTTTTTAACTTTTAAGTCAAATTATAATAAGGAAAAGTTTTATCTCTTAAAAATTAGTAAATTTGTCAAATAATAGATTCAATAACAATTTTTAGTTTGTTATCATTTTTTTTCTTCTAAATTATGCTTTTATATATAAAAAAGATAGAATTCATAGGATATAAATAATCTAAAAAATAAAGTAAATGTTTCACTTCTTTACAACATTACCCCATTTATAAATGAGTAGTTAGTTATTAAGATAAAAAGTAATAAAAAACATAAAAAAGAATACATGTTTAAAATATTCAAAAGTTAAAATCACAACATAACAATACATAATTGTAGCTAACATTTAATATCAAACACCAATCAAATAACAGAGAAATTACCAACTAAAAGATATTAAGAAAAGGAAAATAAAATAGTAGACTAACATATCATTATATGATGTCATACTCTCCATGACCCAAGCACGTTCAAGAAGAGTTAAAGTCATTTATACAAGGTGAAATAAAGTTTTTTCTTTTAGGCCATCATGGAGCACTTTTAGTAGGTTAGGAGTATTTAGACCTTGTGTTAAAGGTCAATTAGTGTAGGATTTTTTGTTATGTCTTGTTTTAAGGGCCAAGGATTTTTGAACAATCTTACTTAGCGTAATATTTGTCCCTAGCTTAAGCTAATCTTGGGTGATTAGTTTTGTAACCCTGGCTTAGTGGAGGGTGTCACACATGAGACATGGTGGTCACATGACAAGCTCTTAGTGGAGAACTTTCTTACAAAGGTAGTGGCCACGTGTCATTTTCCTAGTGGGAAACTTTTGTTAAAGTGACTTTCTACATGACAAGCTCTTAGTCAAGAGTTTTCTTACAAAGGTAGTGATCATGTGTCATTTTCCTAATGGAGAACTTTTGCTAAAGTGACTTTCCACATGGCACTCTAGGAGTGAAGAGTTTTTCTAAAAGTTAGAGTGTCACATGTTAAGTTCTCCTTCACCAAGATAGGATTTTTAGGGTTTGGTGCACGATAGCACTGTAGGGCTTTGGTTTACTTTGGAGACACCTTCATCTATAAATAAAGGTGTCCCCCCTCTCCTCTTGTAAACCAAATTTGAGATTAGTAATGAAATGCTACCAAAATATTGAGTCATTCTATTAATCTCTAAAGTCAAGGTTAGAGCATCTTATGTGGTCTCCTCTAACCACCTTCCTCTAGAGTTGGCCCAAGCTCTTAAGAGAACCATCAAACACCTCCATCCCACCACAAACATTCATAAACCGAAAGCATCCTCTCCATCCAACCGTTGCTATCGCGCCAACCTCACCTTCATGGTCTCATCTTCATGCTTTGGCCCAACCTAGTTTGAGGATAAGCCTATCATTTGGGAATTAGAGCTTAGGTTATTTTTGTTTCTCCTTATGTTTTCCTAACCTTTTCTTGTGTTACCTATCTTGCAATGGTCCAAATCAACCTCCCTTACTCAGTAGTAAACGCTTAGGATTTTCAAAATGAAACTTCATCTAGTTTAAATGTCCAAAAAATACTTGTTTATACTCAAATTAAATCCCTTTGAGTCTAATTTTAAAAAAATAAAGAATCATCTCATTTGGAGTTCTTTGGAGAAATTTATAAGCAAAATAGTCAACAAAAGTCAAAGTTGTTAGAATGTTGTCATCAACGTTTTCCAAGTTTTGTTTTAGTAGTTTTGGCTAGTGTTTGTGTGCTTTAACTTTGTTGAGTCTTTTTTTTTTTTCATCTTTTGGTTTGGGCATACCATATATTTTGAGTCATTTTTTCTTTTCAAATCCATTCCTATTTTCTAGAGTCATGTGTAATCCTTTTATGTCATTTTCTCATAGTTTGAACTTGCAAAAATCACAAAAAAATGAATAACTTGGATTTCAAAATTTCACCATATACAAGCATTTGAGTGTCTTTCCTTTATAGTTTTGAGTTCATATTTACCATTAGATCATTGGCAAGTTCTTTAAAAAAATTTCCCTTATGTCTTTTTGAGTTTCATACTTTATTTTTTATTCTAGTAGGAAATGTTTCTTGTTCTTTTGAGCTTTCACATCAAAATATCAACTCTGTTTTGTTTTGTAGTGGTTCCTTTTTTGCACTTAAAAAGAAGTGAAAAAGAAGTGCTAAAATATTAGGCTTAATAGCTATTTTGGTCCCTATTTTTGTTTGGTTTGTTCATTTTGGTCCTCGTTTTTTTTTTGTTCAATTTGGTCCTAAAGGTTGTAAAATCTGTTCAATTTGGTCCTTTTTTGAAACGGCGTCTAAATACTTAACGGCAAACAGTACACCTGTGCACTGTAGTGACGATTTGGCACAGAACTGCCTACGTGGATGATCTTCAGCACAGTTACGTGGACTTAATTAAAATTAAATTGAAATTAGGGTTTTTTTATTGCAAATACCCCCAAATTGAAGCAATGTTGAAAGTGCAGACTTTGAGAGAGAGATACCTTAGTATGTGATTGTGTGGATCCAACGAAGAGAAATTAGTTGTGTTGGGAACCTCAGCAGAGAGTGCAGAAGACAGACAAAAACGTTAGAAAATGAAACAATTAAAGCAGGAAAACGTGTTTGTGTGGGCTGTTGGCATTGAATGAAAGATATATATGAATGTGAAATGGTTTTGGAATTTTGTTTACATGTTTGTTGAAATTCATGAATGAATGTGTTTAGGATTTAGAATCGAAATAAAATCTGATGCTGTTATTGCACTTAAATCACTGCTGTTTTATACTAGAAAACCTTGTTTGGTGTTGTTCTGGATGCTATATTACACTTAAATCCTTTGCTGTTTGCTGCCAAAAAGGCTATCTTTTAGCTATTATAAATGCTGTAAATTCTGCAGAAAAAAGATTGCTGTTTTAGAATAAAATTTTGCAGAAAATGGGTGCTGTTTCACATAAAAATGCTGCAGAAAATTGCTGCTGTTTTATACTAAAATTCTGCATAAACCTTTGCTGTCTTTGCTGTAAAATCTGCATAAAACCTTCGCTGTATTTGCAAAGTTACCTTTACTTGTGTTCTTGTAATTAGTTTTGCCCTGCCTCTCTGCTTGTGCAAGTTTTCCCTCCCAATGAGAAGATTGAAAACATTAATGATCAATACTGAACTTTACGTGCAGAAGAGTTGGATGAATTTGAAATTAGGGTTATCCACAGTCTGCACTTTTCAACATTGCTTCAATTTGGGGGTATTTGCAATAAAAAAACCCTAATTTCAATTTAATTTTAATTAAGTCCACGTATCTGTGCTGAAGATCATCCACGTAGGCAGTTCTGTGCCAAATCGTCACTATAGTGCACAGGTGTACTGTTTGCCGTTAAGTATTTAGACGCCGTTTCAAAAAAGGACAAAATTGAACAGATTTGACAACCTTTAGGACCAAATTGAACAAAAAAAAAAAACGAGGACCAAAATGAACAAATCAAACAAAAATAGGGACCAAAATAGCTATTAAGCCAAAATATTATAAGCAAAGGCTATAAAAGAAGTATCAAAAGAGCCTAGAAAAAGTGTTAGAAATTATGTGCATTTCACCATTACCACTAGATTGTTTGGAAAATTTTGTTAGCTGCATTTTGTCTTTGTTTTGTGCATTTTGTAGCTTTATCCAACAACTTAAGTCTTGGCCAATGATGTTAAAAGAGTGACCTTAGTGCCTCATTTGCTCATAGCTTGCCAAAGACAAGAAGCACCAATTTTTACTTTAGCTATTTTTTATTTTGTTCATTTATTCTATTGCCTTTCTTTAGGAACCTCTAGGGGAGTTGTAGCTGGTCAAGGTAGGAAAGGATGACTCACAGGTCACCTCAATGGCCAGGGATCTGGAAGGGGAGGTCGAACAGGAATTGCAGTCCGTCCTCTAGCATAATCGTGACCTTTTTGCTTGGATGGCGACTAACATGTCGGGGATCTACCCCTCTGTCATATCCCACAAACTAGCACTTTTTAAGGAAGCACGATCGATCACTCAAAAGAAGAGAAGAATGGAGGCCGAGAAGAGGGAGACGGTGGAGGAAGAGGTAGGGAAACTGAGGGAAACAAGATTCATTATGGAGGAGACGTATACCACATGGCTCTAATGTGGTTATGGTTAAGAAAGCTAATGGGAAGTGGCGCATGTGCACCAACTTCATGAGTAGTGGTTACACTTTACAGACCACCTAGTGATACAAGTCACACTAGCTACCTCAACATTTGCTTGTGCAACTAGTTAAAAGCCTTTTTTAGGAGGGTGTCACACCCTTGCATAGTTCCAAGTGTGGAGGAAGATTAACCTGATGTTGTACCACGTCATCGTCATTATAGTCTAAATAAGGGAGACAAAAGATCATAAAAATGCACTTTTTGTAACTTATTTTCTTCATTTGTATCAATTGTTTATCTACTCTAATGTTTAATTTGAATCCATGATTAAGAATTGTCTTTTTATGGATGCATGACATATTCAAGTGCATTGCCAATGTCTTGGAGATATTGATTATGGTGACATGGATGAAGGCACTCTAGCATTGGAAGTGTTTTGGGGGGTCCTTGACCGAATGGATTGTATTATAGACTGCGCAAGTTAAGTCGTTCCCCGGGTGGTTTCCAGGATGTCCAAAAAGCTTGATTTCCATATTGTCCATAATTCTCGGTCTCCATGTTATCCACCTTGCTTGGATGGTGATAAGTGGCTAGCATGAGTTTATTTTGACTATAATTAAGCACTTCTTTTGATATGATTATGTGTAATATCTGTGTTAATCACTTTAATTTTACTTATTTTCCAGGTTTAGAAGAAATTAAAGAGTCAAAGTTTAAATTTGAAGGAAAATAGAGAAATTATGAGCAATTAACAACAAAACTAGAGCAACACTGAATTGGGGCTAGAGCCACCAGAAAAAAACCCATCACGGAAGGTTTCCTTAAGTCTTGACCTGAGGCTTAAGTCATGAAGAATACTTCATAAGGAAACAATCTCAAGAGGCTTCAACCCAAAATTGCATAGCTCAAGCCATGGAGGAAATCCACCTAGGGAAAAAACCTCATGGCTGGAGTCATGGAAGCCACCGCTCCAACTACGTTGTTAGAGTCTATATAAACAAAGTTTATTATCTGTTTTTAGAGAGAAGATGGAAAACCTTTTTGAGAGGACTTTTAGAGAGATTTTGAGAAAGACTCTAAAGGATCTCCTCACACATTTCCTCTGTATTTGATAGAACATCTTTAGAGAATTAGGAAATGAAGTTTCTTCTATGTTGTGACTTCTTTATATCCATTATGAAGAACTAAATCTCTTAAGTGTTAGAGTGAGATGTAATTTCTTTAAACTCTAGCATTCGATACTATCTTTATCTATGAATGTTTGTTTTTTATTCAAATTTTGTTAATTGATTTATGCTTAATGTTGGATGAATTGATTACTTGTCTTACTTCATTTGCTTAAAAGTCAGTGGGAACTAGTCTTAAGTTGTGTTCCAATCAGTTGTCCTGTGTGCTTCTAGATGCTAGGAATAGATTTAGGGTTGTAGCTGGAGATATAGTCTTGATCTTAATACAGGTGATCCATTCAAGCAGTCATTGAAGAATCATATTGAAGGGTGGTGATTCTAGGCTCTAAGTGTTAGGAATGGACCTAGAGTTACATTCAAAGAGAAGTCCCGGGACTTGATCATTGGTAGCACCATATGAATTGATAGATCTACTACAAGAGAGGGAAAAGTGGTGAAATCGAACTCCAACACAGACTTATCATTTGAAAGTCACTCATTTAGCAACCCAAATTATTTTCCAACATATATTACACTTATTTCACGAATTACACATGTTTAGTACATGCCAAAGTCATTGTTACTGTACATTGAATGATCAAACTAGTTAAAACAAGTATTTTCTCCCAAATCTCTATGGATACGACACTTGTTATACTACTAATAAACTAGTATACTTATTGGTATACCTAGGTTGCATTACAGACCTAACAGATAGTACCTTCAGAAGGTACTTCGATGTTAAAGACAATAGATAATCGTTCAGTTAGAAATCGATGCATATTATGTGCATGCTAACTTAAAGTCATACTTGAGATCTTTATATATAGTAGTTGTGCTGAGTCCTTACTTTTTTTCGGTCTAATGATGACCCAATCAAACCTTAATTTGCATTAATAGGTTAATTCGCCATTATCGTTGATAATCTTGTTGGTTCTTAACAACCGGTATCACGTAGCGGAGTAAAAGCGACTTAGAGCGGAAAAGCGTGTTACGGTCAAAAGCCAAGATAAAACGGTTCTTTTAGAAATCTTGATTTTCTTTTAAGACTTGTAACAAACAGTTTGAATGCTACAGAGATATGGTTAAAGAAAATCAACACAAAGATTTTTATACTAATTCGAATCAAAAGATTCTACGTCCAGTTGTTAATCACTATAAACAGTGATTAACTATTTCGCTAAAAAATGGTTTGCAGATTACAATCAGATAATCAAATTAGACAGGGAACAAAAAACACCTTCCATCGACAAACAAACGGAAGAACTTGTTCAATCAACTTGAATAGAACCGCTCGGACCTTAGACAGACTAAGCACAAGCTTCTCCTATTCACAAGGCTTGATATGAGCAACACTAACACTTGAAAACTTCTTCAGAGTGTATCTGTATTTTTAAGTGGCTTAGATTCCTTTTCACTCACAGAGAGCTTCCCTTAGGCACACAACTCTAATACTCTCAAATGAAAAGTTACTTTCTAAGAGCTGTGAAGACCTCCATTTATAGCCCACGGTTCAGAAAACGAAAAGACAACTCCCAACTGCCAAATATAATCAATTATCATAAGTGATAATTGATTATTTGTGTCTGTTACGGGGTTTTCAAAACGTGATAATCGATTATCCTTAGTGATAATCGATTATTTGCGCAACCTGGGCAATATTAAATCAGACAGAGATAATCGATTATTCCGTGTAATAATCGATTATTTGCTCTAGCAATCTTTTTCTACTTTAGCTCATGATTATCGATTATTACCCTTGATAATCGATTATTTGCGCAAAGACTCACTAAATACGAAAACTTCTAAGAGTTTTTACATCATTACAATTTATCCTATACATTTGTTTCTACAAAATGCGTTTAACAAATATTCACTAAGAGACTTCAATTCTTCAGCTTTTATCATCATCAAAACTTCACAGAGTTTGAAGATACCAATCTTATTGGTAACATTTTTCCCCTTTTTGACGATGATAAAAAATATCTCCTTGTTAAAAGCATTTATAATTTCCTGCACGGATTCAAACTTATAAACATGTTAGTAATAACTGCACTAATTAGAAGTTTTCTTCCCCTTTTTTATCATTAGCAAAAAGTAAAATGAAAGGCTCCCCCTCAAATTTTTCTCCTTCTCAACAAAAGAATTTATGCATTTCAAAATAGAAATAAAAATGAAATTTCATAATATGAAAGAACAAAATACATGATGAAATATAAGAAAAAATGGAATTCAACTCTAATTAAGAAATACAAGAAGTCTTTAAAAAGAAGGGTTTGAAGGATAATCGGAGAGTTGAAAGTTTGTGATATGTTATGTTCTTGAAGGTCATGTTCTTAATTTGACAACTAGGGGGAAAAGAGTGATTAATCCAGAATAGAGATAAAAAAGCAAGATATCTAACAAACTCATATATCTCCCCCTCAAATATATGTTAATTATCACAAGATTATCACATAAGATGTTAAAAAAATTTCTTCCCCTTTTTTATCATAATAAAAAAATCATCTAACCTTCATGCTTCCCCTAAATTAGTTAACTTAAAAAGAGTTTAGGTCCTTTTAGTTCATTAAAAATACTTCTAAATGTAATATTCCCCTTAAAATCAAAAACAAATTCCTTAAAAAAAGTTTTATTTTTTTTTTTAACTTAAGATAATCGATTATCACTTTTGATAATCAATTATTTGCAAGCCAAATTGTCAAAATTAAATTTTGAGGCCGAGATAATCAATTATCATCCCTGGTAATCAATTGTTGCGCATTAATTTCCGAAAAACGTAAATTTGAACCAAATTTCCATCCTAAGACATATCTAACATTCATAAATTATTTCAAAACTCTTAAAAATTACCAAGATACCATAGAGCTTTCTTTTCCTTTTGAAAATTTAACCTGCAAAGCAAAACAATAGAGTTTTGGTCCCCAAAATCTTATTTGGGTCCTTTAAGGTTATATGCAAGTGACTTTATAACAGGAATCCAAACATATTTTTTCATTAGGAACATCAAAATGTTTTATTGTACATTTTTTAGAAGTGTGCCCCTTTTTCATGTAATAAAAAGATGTGATAACATTTGGGTTCCTATAATAAGTTGTTCATTTTTCAACCCATACCCTACGAATTCTTTTAATTTGGTTCTTACTTTTAAGAACATTTTTATTTTTATAAACCTTTTTAACAAATATAGGCATTTCAAAATTATTATTTCTTGTTGTCACTTCAAGCAAATTTTTAAGAATATCAATATCAAACATGTGACTCTTACATGAAAAGCCTTCAACAAGATGTTCAACAACAATAGACTCTTTCATTTCTAAGTTGCAGATTTTATTTCTTAAAATAAGTTCTTTATCTAATGCCTTCTCATACTTAATTTTCAAATCCTTAAATTCATTTATCAAATTTTTATGAGCAACATCAAACTTTTCAGATTCACTTAGCAATTCAAGAAAGTTTTTGCAACTCAATTTCAGAAGTTTCAAAACTAGAACAACTTACTTGGCTTGTCATGTCATCAATATTTGCCGTCAAACACAAGTTTGCTTCTTCATCAGAATCACTTGAGCTACTTGAGTCATTATCTACCCAAGCAAAATAGGTCTTCTTCTTCTTGTGAATTTTCTTTTCTTTTGTTTCTTCTTTTCTCTTATTATTTAGACAATCCGCTTTCAAATGGCCTATTTCACCACATGTATAACATTTGAAGCTTGATGAGGAGCTTTGATTGTCCTTCTTTTTCTTCAAGAATTTTCTTCCAGATGATTCACCATTAGCCATCAAGCATAGATTTTCTTGCTCATTTGAATCGCTTAAGCTTGAGGAGTTTGATGTAGAGCTTGAATTCGAAAGAGTAAACTTAGCCACATTCGAGACTTCATCATGAGTGACTTTTAAAAAATTCCACATTTCCTGAGCACTTTTATAAATACAAACTTTGAAGAATTCATCAAGGGTTAGTGAAGATAAAATTATATTTTGGCCTTAATATCATATTGTGTCATTTTGTTTTGTTTTCATCCACAGTCCACTGTAAAAATGGTTTTTCTACCTACATATCATTTATAGTGATAATGGGAACAATTGATCCATTCAAAACAACTTCCCAAATACCCCTATCAATAGACTCCAAAAACAATTTGCATTCTTATTTTCCAAAAACATAATTTTCCCCCGTAAATAAAGGAAGTCTATCAATAGAAGCACCCTCAGCATACATTTGGTTATGACCGCCATTTTCGAAAAATTTCAAAAACTATCAAAGCAAGCTCTGATACCAATTGTTAGTTCTCAACAACTGGTATCGCACAACGAAATAAAAACGACTTAGAGCGGAAAAGCATGTTATGATCAAAAGCCAAGATAAAATGGTTCTTTTAGAAATCTTGATTTTCTTTTAAGACTTTTAACAAACAGTTTGTATGCTAAAGAGATAGGGTTAAAGAAAACCAACACAGAGATTTTTATACTGGTTCGAATAAAAAGATTCTATGTCCAGTTGTTAATCACTATAAAGAGTAATTAACTATTTCACTAAAAAATGGTTTGCAGATTACAATCAGATAATCAAATTAGACAGGGAACAAAAAACACCTTCCTTCGACAAACAAATAGAGGAACCTGTTCAATCAACTTGAAGAGAACTGTTTTGACCTTAGACACACTAAGCGCGAGCTTCTCCTTTTCACAAGGCTTGATATGAGCAACACTAACACTTGAAGACTTCCTTAGAGCGTATCCGTATTTTCAAGTGGCTTCATATGAGAAACACTAACACTTGAACACATAACTCTAATACTCTCAAATGAAAAGTTACTTTCTAAGAGCTGTGAAACCTTATTTATAGCCCAAGGTTCAGAAAATGAAAAGACAACTCCCAACTACAAAATATAATCGATTATCATAATCAGACAGAGATAATCGATTATTCTATGTAATAATCGATTATTTGCGCGATCAATCTCTTTCTACTTTAGCTTGTGATAATCTATTATTACCCTTGATAATCAATTATTTGCGCAAAAACTCATTAAATACGAAAACTTCTAAGAGTTTTTACATCATTACAATTTATCCTATACATTTGTTTCTACAAAATGCGTTTAACAAATATTCACTAAGAGACTTCAATTCTTCAACTTTTATCATCATCAAAACTTCACAGAGTTTCAAGATACCAATACTGCTTATTGGTAACATTTTCCCCCTTTTTGATGATGATAAAAAATATCTTCTTGTTAAAAACATTTCTAATTTCCTACACAAATTCAAACTTACAAACATGTTAGTGATAACTGCACTAATTAGAAGTCCCCCCCCCTCCCCCTTTTTTATCATAAGCAAAAAGTAAAATGAAAGACTTCCCCTTAAATCTTTCTCCCTCTCAACAAAAGAATTGATGCATTTCAAAACAGAAATAAAAATGAAATTTCATAATATGAAAGAACAAAATACATGATGAAATATAAGAAAAATTGAAATTCAACTCTAATTTAGAAATACAAGAAGACTTTAAAAAGAAGGATTTGGAGGATAATCAGGGAGTTGAAAGTTTGTGACATGTTATGTTCTTGAAGGTCGTGTTCTTAATTTGACAATTAAGGGGAAAAGAGTAATTAATCGAGAATAAAGATAAAAAAACAAGATATCTAATAAACTCACATATCTCCCCCTCAAATAGATGCTAATTATCACATAAGATGTTAATAAAAAAAATTTCTCTTGTTTTTTGATCATAATAAAAAAATCATTTAACCTTTATGCTCCCATAAATTAGTTAACTTAAAAAGAGTTTAGGTCCTTTTATCATGATCAAAGCTTCATAGAGTTTCAAGATACCAATACTACTTATTGGTAACAAATCTGACCATGCTCTAATCGGTTGACCATCTTTGATTCTGAACGTGATAAGACTACTTGACCATTATGTTTTGATCATGCTGTAATCTAGCTTGGCCATGTTGTGCTTGGTCGATCTAAAGTGGGCGACCAAAAGGACTCTACCCGAGAGTGGCCGGTCTTGGAGATCTGCTTAAGAAAACTTAATCTCGGAGCTTTGTGCCAAAGCTCAAGTGGAAGAGGTTGACTGAAGGAGCTCAACTGAATGAGCTCAACTTTGAAAAAGCTCGACTTTGAAAAACCTTGGCTGAAGAAACTCGACTTGGAGAGTTCAGTTACAAAAACTTGACCTAGGAAGCTCGACATGATAGTGGTCCACCTATATGGACATACGATACAAGAAGGAACCTAGATTGCACTGCAATTAGCTCGGGGTGTGATAAATGACAAAGCTATTTATATTAGATGCCCTTATACTATGCAAAGGAGAGAATAAGGACATAGTAGTTTAGTTTGAGTTGTTTTGTTGGACTTCATTTAGTTAATATATACCATTTTAAATAATACGTTATGGATTTTGTTTTCATTTTATTCATATTTTGAGAAACTTGTTTTTATTATATGGAACCATTTTAAGTTTTATTTGTTTTAAAGTTGCTGCAATATACAAAACAATTTTGATATAAAAAATTGGTACTACAAATTATATATCCAAAATGTGTAAAATTAAAAAAAAAAATGGATTGTGTAATCCAAGAATTCTTTGAAATGTACAATCCAAAACTTAAATGAACTAATCCAAAAGTAAACAAAATTACCATCTGTCACAATCGCTAATCACCACCACCAACCTAAAACCCCCGATAATCAATCATAACCACCACCATTGATCACAAATACACTACTAACAAACCATAATAACAACACTCAAACACTAACACTTCCTATAACTATTACCATACCAATCACCAGCCGCCACCACCAACAACTACTACACATACACCACACTACTACAAACCACAATAACGCCATTCATTACACTCCACTTCATATAATTATTACCACAAGGGCAATTTTGGTATTATGACAATAATGGAGTTCATATATATAGAAAGGGTGCAAGAAGCAATTGTTGGGAGCTTATACGTTGAGTATCGAGCCAACACCACCTTTTGCAATTGCTATAAAACTATAAATTAAAAGTGATGTTAATAAACACTTAATAAGATTTTAACAAAATTGTTTCTACTTCATTGTATAAGACAAAAATGGCAGTCTTTTGTTTCCTTCTTCATAACATCTAGTAAAAGTACATTACATCTTCGTCAAAAGCAGTTAATAAAATAAAATAAATAATTTTTTTCATTAACTAAAATTAATTTAACGCATACATTAATCAGTAAAAATCTTATCATTCCAACATTGCAAAATTATTTTTTACCTTGTACATATATTAGTTCTGATTTATAAAGAAATTTCCTTTTTCTTTCCATAGAAGTACTTAGTAAATCAGATATACAATTACGGAAATTCATTATTAGATTGGCGAATATGAACTTTTATTTACATCAAATTATCTCCTTTACATTCTCACGTTTGTTCATGTGTTTATACATTTTCTTCTTTTCCTGTTTTGCCCCTCCCCCCATAAAAGAAAAATGAATCCAATTCTACGAGAGCTTGAACCAAAGTCGGTAAGTGTATTGAACTGGTTTCGGAATGCTAAATCTTCAATGAAGAGGATGATTTCTTTCAAATGCCGGCAGGGATGAGATCCTTATCGATCTCAGTTTTCTGATCATCTTCAAATTCCATCCAATGTAAAATAGGACCCTGAACATCAAATATTTGAAGTGTATACACAAGTATTTAATGAAAAGAAGAAACATTTTCTCATTTAAAACACAAAATGTGTTTAACATTTCTTAGCTAGTGTTTCTTAAGACTCTTATTATTAGTAAAAGAGTAGTGGCATCACATTCTTCAGATGCTCAGTAAAATTAGTATTTCATCTATCAAAAAGTGAGAACATGCAAATTGACAGCTTACTACCTTTCCCTGTCGTAGTACTTTGGGAGGCATTTTTGTCATGTCAACAACCGTGGATGGGTCGGCCACTCTTACACCACCATCAACAACAAAATCAAGACCCTGAACAACCAAAGCAGAGGTATTACGACAAAATTAACCACCTTAAAAAAGGTGTTATAAGCTTCTCTTTTCTCCTTTTAAAATTTGCCTTCTCTGCCTTTCTGGGTGAAAGATATAACAAAACAAAGGCTATAGAAACTTATAGTAGCAAATATGCGAACCTTTGAAACCTTTAGGTTCGTGGAGCCAATCATACCAAACTAGTCTTATATAATAAATAGAATGCAAAGCATGTGTGCAGTCAGAAAGACGACTATGCAAATATAGTGTACTATGTACATGATGTGATCTATTTCTATCAAGCACAAATGCCAATAATATTTCCCTTTTTCTTTAGAGCAGGGGTCAAAATAATTATTTCCATGGTTATTTATCCTGACAAAATTCATTAACCCTTAATAAGTTAATAGAAAGAGTGATACCTCTGGTCCATATGTATCAGCTATTATAACTGGGTCAATCATCCATTCATCTTCCTTCTGGAACTTGATGCTAAAAGAAAGAAGAAAAATGTTAAAGTACTGCCAAGGTACAAGTATAAATTATAATTCTCCATATATTAACACAACTTCGGGGGGAGGTATCAGGGGAGGTGAGGCTGTAGTTAGTAGTAGTGCATAAGCACTCATTAAGTATGTGTTTGGGTGACCGTATACAAACTCAATTTTTTATGATCTTTGATTTTGGTTAAACTTAAGTTTGAAGTTGCAATTGTGTTTGGAAAGCTTCATCTCAAAAGCAAGTTTTAGTAAAATTTAAAAATTTCCAGTTCAACACTAGAGTTACATGATCATTACTTGTACTAGAATCATGTTTAACAAAAATATGACATGAAAACAATATTATTTTTTGGGTACAGGCATGCTGACATCCAAACCAAAAGTAAACTAGCACTAGACATCTTATGTGTGAGAGAAAGATATTTGTAAGTGGCCTGATAGCATGTGAAATAATAGACCTAACAAATCTTAAAAAGTGGATTTTATGTTTCACTTAACTTTAAAAAATCAACTTGTAAAATGAGATCTACACTTATTTATATACTGATATATTGTCACATCTCTAATCAATGTGAGATCTCTATCATCTAATCAATGAAATCTACACAACAATATACTGCCTAGGAGCTGTGATATAGAGTCATAGTAGACCTCCTACTAGGATGCCAGATGCTAAAAGGTTAGAGATGTGGCCACATTAGGTGAGGTGGAAGCATTCATTTACTCTCACTAAAATGCTTTGTAGCCAATTGATGTTGCTAGACTATGGGCATATTTTGATAAACTTCTCTATTAAATATATTGTGTTTTATGTTAATTAGGGAAACATAGACTTTTGCTATTGTTTGATATTGGTAGATATTGTTGATATTGTTTTTAACAATATTTTCTATTTGCCATATTAATGTTTGGTTGCCATATATACTTGTATCATTCTTCATTATAAATATATTATCCTATGTGTGCTATAGACAAAAGGGAGATTAATCATATGCCTAGGTTTACTATATTTAACATGGTATCTAGAGTCTAAAGCTTTTGATAATCAATATTTGAATTTTGACTTCATTGAGAGGATTTTCTTGCTTCTTGTCATAGAACACTGGTTCTTTTCAACTATTGAGATTTT
The DNA here is from genome assembly GCF_000741045.1 of Vigna radiata var. radiata. NCBI lineage: Eukaryota > Viridiplantae > Streptophyta > Magnoliopsida > Fabales > Fabaceae > Vigna > Vigna radiata. Next base: position 4,727,755 of record NW_014543262.1, on the reverse strand, counting down.
TGGGGTGAATCTGTATTGACTCAGTAAGGTGGGGTAGACCTCATTTTGGGAGTGTCGTGGTTGGCTACCCTAGGAGAAGTTAAGATAAATTGGAAGAATCTGATTGAGTTTCAACCAAGGAGAGAGGGAGGTGAGGATAAAATGAGATCCCACCTTAACTAAAAGAGTCATATAACCTGAAGCTTTATTAAAGGAGACCGAGATTGAAGTGGTGTCTTTGGTGTGGAGCATGGGCAGTGCTGAACTGGAAGGGAGGGTGAGTGAAAACAAACAATTAACCTTAGAAAAACAAGCAGAGTTAGACGAAATTCTAGGAGGTTTTGAGCAAATTTTTCAAGAACCAAAGGGGTTACCTCCCAACAGACAAATGAACCACCAAATCCCTGTCAAAATGGGCATGGATCGTGTTAATGTGAGGCTTTATAGATATCCTCATTTTCTAAGACAAAGATTGAAAAGCAAGTAGCAAAAATGATGGGTTTAGGGATAATAAGATCGAGTAATAGCCCATATTCAAGTCCAATTATTCTAGTAAAGAAGAGAGATGGAAGTTGGAGGTTTTGTATTGATTATACCAGACAAAATCCTCATTCAAGTAATATAGGAGCTGTAGGATTAATTAAATGGTGCTAGTTATTTTTCCAAAGTGGATTTGAGGGTTAGTTACCACTAAATCAGAATGGAGGAAGGAGACATTCCAAAGACAACTTTGCACACACACCAAGGGCATTATGAATATGGTATTCAAACAATTTCAATGTGTAATGAATATGGTATTCAAACAATTTTTTAGGAAATGTGTTAGCTTTCTTTGATGATATCTTAATTTATAGAAAATCATGGGAGGAACATAAGGAACATATCAAGCAAGTCCTTCAAACATTATGACAACAATACATTTTTGCCAACAAGAAGTGTGAGTTTGAAAAAAAAAAAAAAAACAGATTCGGTACTTGGGACATGTCATTTCGCCGAAAAGAGGTGGAGATGGATCCGGAAAAGGTTGAGGTTGTACGAGAATGGCCAGAACCACATAGTATCAAAGCTCTTAGGGGATTCCTTGGGCTTACAGGACACTATAAGAGGTTTATCAAGGACTGTGTGAGATTGCTAGACCCCTGACAGATCTTTTGCAAAAGGGACAGTTTGAATGGACTTCCAAAGGCATGGCAACCATGAATGCTCTCAAAACTACCGTTACCACTGTCCTGATGATAGGTTATAGGGTGATAGGGCATAATGGGAAATGGGTTTAGGATAGAAGGCAAAGGAATGATATAAATAGGACTCTCTTATTGGTCAGAGGGGAGTTAGTCAGATTCTTTGTACAGACAGGTCCTTGACCTTATGAGGGGGATTAGGCTCCCGGATCATCTTTGTAATTGTCATTCTTTGCTGTGAATACATTCAGTTCATTTGTTTATTCCTTTTGTGTGCTTTTGGGTGAGTGGGTGTGGTGCGATATTTAGGTTAGTTAGGTTTCGGAACCAGGAACCTAACAAATTGGTCCGACTTGCCGGATACGGAGATAGGAGCGCGGGATATCCATGGAGGGAAGAGTTGACGGAAGATTCAATGTGATGAAGGGGCGGTTGGAGACGATGGAGATTACGGTTGACAGGATTAAAGCGGAGACAGGAGCATTACGCCAAGATACGATTGCTATACGCCAAGAATTGAAGGAAATTGCGGTTGATAGAATGAAGGTGCAGACAGGGGCGCTGCGATCAGATTATGCAGCAATTTGCCAAGATTTGCAAGAAATCATAAGGATGTTGGGTGGCCGAGGCCACAACCAGGACAACCAACATTGGGACCGGCGAGCGGAAGAAGAAGGAGAGAGAAGGGATGGACACCATGTAGTGCAACCCAACGGGAAGAAGAGAGTAGATTTACCTGTGTTCGAAGGGTTTGATCCTATGGGGTGGATTGCTAGGGCGGAGACAGTTTTTGAGAACCAGGGGGTGATAGAGGAAGAAAAAGTGCACCGGGCATATAGTAGTATGGAGGGAAGTGTTGGGTATTGGGTGCGGGCTGGAAGGCTAAAGCCAAGAATCGTTCTTGGGAAGGACTAAAGGGGGCAATGGTGTGACGATTTGGAGAACGGAAGAGGGGCAGAACCATTGAAGGGGTGGCGACCAATAAGCAGTCGGGAACCGGGGAAGAATATGCCCCAGCATCAACCGTGAGAGAATTGCAAGAACCGATATGCAACCAGGTGCATCTTCTCGATCCTCAGGAATTGATGGTCGCGATGCCAATCGCGCGGGATGGGGAGGAACTTCACGGAGGAGCGAAGACGGGAGGAGGAGGAATGGGAAGAAACCTGACGAATTGGAATAGGCCGAGCGGTGCGGTGTCGTGGGTTGAACCCTGTCGACAAACCCAGAACCGAACGGGGCTAGCTAAGGGTAGTGGGTCGGTACGCAAAGAGGTGATACAGGTGAGCGGGGTTACAAAGACAAACTTCGATAATAGAGGGAGAAATTCTGGGAATTTACCCTACTCAGAGTTTGCGAAAGGTAGGGAGGAGGGTAGTTGTTTCAGGTGTGGAAGGGCTTTCGGCGCAGGTCATCAATGCTCAGAAAGAAGTTTGAGGATGTTGATTATGGCTGAGGACGAGGAGGAAGATGGAGCAGCGGCAGAGACAGAGTTAGCTCAGATGCAGATAGAGCTTTCTGCGTTTTTTGCTGGGACCTGACGCAACCCAAAACAATGAAATTGCAAGGAGAAATTGAGCAGAAACGAGTTTTAATTTTGATGGATAGTGGCGCGAGCCACACTTTCGTAGGCAAGGGACGGGTAGAGGAACTGGGTTTACCCATGGAGGACACCCCACCATACTAGGTGTGCTTGGGGGATGAACAGCGAAATAAAACCAACATGAGCCGCACGGTTGAAAGAAGGGGGAAGGAACCAGACTGTAGAAGAACTTATTTTACAGGGAAGAATAAGAAGCTCCTTACCTTCAAAGAAATAATGGAGACACGAAGATGATCCCATAAATTCGGTCTCTTATTTTGAGCACCACCCAAGCCCCCGGATCTGAAGTTGCAGGTATCGGTAGAAGTAGTTGAAAATCACATGCCACAAGTTATTGTAATTGATGAGATTGGTACAAAACATGAAGCAATGGCTACAAGCACAATTGCACAACGTGGGATTCAACTTGTTACCACTACTCGAGGAATCCCAATTGAGAATGTTATAATGAATCCATCCTTAGAGATGCTTGTTGGAGGGATACAGAGCATGACACTCGGGGATGAAGAGCATGACATTCTTGTAACAGACAATCTAAGTGCGACTATTCTAGTTCATAATCTTGTTATTCATGCTAGAACCAAACATATGGATGTTTTCTTTGTTCAAGAAAAGGTTACAAACAAAGAGTTTGTTTGTCAACATATTCAAGGTGAAGACCAGTGGGCAGATCTTCTCATCAAGACTTTGCCTCCAATTAGATTTTCCTTTCTTAGGGGAAAACTCGATGTAACTGAGGTTAGACAATGTTATTGGTTAGTTATGTTGTTGCAGCTGTCTATTTCTATTTTGGTTTAGTGTAATTGTTTGCGAGGCAGTTACTCTAGTTTGTTTTATATGTGGCTAGTTTTCTATAAAGAGTTCCTATTTCCCTTTTGTATCTCTGATCTTTAGATAATAAAATCAGTGTATCAATGTTTTCTATCACGGATCAACAAATCTGCCCGTAGTTCATCAGTTTTTTGGTTCATGGCTCCTTTTTCAAGTTTTTCACTATTGTTTGGTATCATTGTCTCTCTCCCTTGTTGAATCATTAACTCCTTTACTCAGATCTGTGCTCTCCAGTTTGATTTTTGCATTTTAGGATATTGAGGCATCATCCTAGCAAGCCCTGGCCCTCCAACTTTCCTTGAGATACTTTCCCATATCATATAGGCCCCACAGCTTTTCTAATCATATTTGCTCTGTGGTTTTCCCAATGAATCACCCAGGTCTCTAATTGCACACCCAAAATTATACTTTTTGATATTTTTTTCTCTAAATGGGTCTATGTACAACAAGCTTGAAACTAAGTTAGCTAAAGGTTGAGGAAGGATATTGGAATATGTGAAATTCCACTATTATCTTGATCATATCTAACAATATACTAGACAACTTTTAAGGATTACTGCGCTATTTTTTAACTATTTCCTACGATTGGTTACCACGTTTCCTTATGATTTATTTCCCTTTTAGATACGATTAAGATAGACACAGTTATAGGTTTCATAGTGTAATAAGTTCTAGCAATAAACAGAATATTATTCAGAGTCTCTACTCTATCACTTTCGTCAATCAATAGATAAAACCTCATAATTCAACTGTCTAAACTAAAGGTGTATTTTTCCTCCTAACACCATCTGAACTTATACAACTTGTAGGGAAAAGAACAGACAAATACAACATTGGAACTTTTCAGCCATCAATGCCTTACAATCTAGAACCAAAAATTCACTTTATCCTGTTATTGTATATGCTCATATTTCATATTCACACAGCCTCATATAATTTGGACTGAAGTAACAGATTTCCCAATTATGTCCCTTTACTCTCAGAAATTTTGCATTGTATTGGATGTGCAATTGTATTGTATTTATCATGTATGGCATTATCAATTTTGATTATTTTATCTTTTGATGTCATGTCCTGATTTATTTGCATTTAAATGTCATTTTGTCATGGTTTGCTATATTAAGATTTTAAGTTATTCTTAAGTATACATATCACTTAAATGATGTCAAATGTTGCCGTATCAAAGTGATGATTTCTGGGTGACTGCCTCAGTCCACATTTTACCTAATGACAACACTTAGTTCTTAGAAAACAATCTTTCTTTACCAAGTAAAAGAGGAAAAACGGATCAAATAATTAAACAAACCTTGTACATAACAATGGCGCATCCATCTCCTTCAGTATTGTTTGACAAATGGCATCATCAGGCATTCGTACACCCACATTTTTTCTTGATGCATATTTGGCAGAAGACGTCCCAAACCTTATGCATTGCTTAGGTAATTCTTTGCTTGCAATTAGGATGAATGTGTACTGCCACTCAATTATAATTAAAATAAATAATTGTCTACAACTATACTGCATACACACTGCTGTGTAAGAATGAATGAGTAGCATAAAAAATATCTGGAAGTAATCATCATAGGCCTTCAAATACATATCCACAACAACTAAAGATATATGATAGACATCCTTTAACCTAACAACTGCAATTGTAAAACTCCTAGTTCCTTAAGATTTTCAGCAAACAAATCTGAAGTTTGTGTTAAATTTTAGGGTTTTGTTTTTTTATCTAATATTGATAAAATACACCACTCTTATCAATATCATTCAAGTTTGCAAAAAACACTGAGAAATAAATAAGAGACTACTTGATTATATAAAGTAGACCGGTAATGAGGGGTCACCACAGAAAAAGGCGTGTTACACCAATTAAACTTTCCCATCCAAAAATCATTGAAGTATTCACAAATTCATTAAATGTTTTTTCATTAGAACCAGAGAGCCCACTTACAGGACCAGGTAAGTGATGCTTAACAGCTTTGAATAAATTTGCATGGCCTTGACCATCACCACGTGGAAATCCAGCTGTGTATTTGTCTATGTCCCGAAATGAATGACACAAGATGCTAAGAGGCTGCAAGAACATTAATGGTGGCAAGTAATAGTACCAGGATTAGGTATACATCGAGGAAAATGCTAATTTGGTCAAACACAATCCAAACTAAACAAATGTAAAGTGATTGCAAACATGTAGCACCATAATGTGAAAAGTAGGAGACCAGTTGGAAGATCATATACAATTGACCAAGACAAGCTTTACTCCTCACCTTTGAAGCTTCTATATTCTTGATTCTGCAACAAAACACTACATCATATGTTAATGACAAGGAAAATGGAGTATCTAGGAATAGAATGGAAGATTTGAAAAAACTACCTACCTACGAAGACGTTCAATGGCAGAGTGGCTTCTGAGGTCACATACTATTGCATACCTACATAAACAGAGAAAAGTAGATGCTCGGCAATATGGACCTCCAATTCATTTACAAGAATATTAGAATAAAATGAATGTTAATGGATAATAGGATTGTTATATATCATATGACCCATAGTTGACGTGTAGACACATTTTCTTCTGCCATAATGATTAAGAATATGAAACACTGATTGGTATAGATAAGAACACTGATACCAGGTCAATATATTAAAATAATATATAACAAGGAGTGCTAGGAATAATTTTCCAAAACAAGTAGGGTGCAACTCCAACCACAATAGAGGTGTAACACCTTAATATGAAACTCAGCTATTATTCGTATTGTAGTCAATAATAGAGATTTTTGTTGTTGTTAAACTATAGGAAAGAGAGAGGCCAAAAATAGATAGGTTGCTTTTACCAAAAGTGGGATGTTAGGTGCTAATTATCCTTGGCTTTGGTGTTAATCACCTAGAATTTTGTATAATATAAACTAGCCCTGCATAGTGTAAATCTGACATAGTGTAGGATCACACAATATAGTTTAATTCAACTGTGGTTGGTTTTCTAACCACTTCTATAAAGTCCTAAAACACTAAAAGGCACACATTTATACATTTCAACATGGATAAACCCATTTCGTCACAACTAAGTTGGCATGTGATTGAGCATTCATGTTGCATAACTTGAGTTGTTGATTTCTAAGCTAGCAAGCAGTTAGCAGTTCAAAAATGGGTGTCAAAGCTTTACAGAAACACGTTGAAATGAAGGGATTGGTTTAGTTTAAGGGTGATTGAAAGGCATAATTTGAGAAGGAAAAACAAAGTATGACTTTAGACTTTTCATCCTCTTACCTTGACTTATTTGAGAATGGCTCTAAGGTCTCAAGAAGTTGGGTGCAGAAGGAACAACCAACTCTCTCTTGTTCTGCTTAAATTGGTTAAGTTATATTATGCCAAAAATGGATAGGTTGCTTTTACAAAAAGTGGTAAGTTTACTGCTAATGATCCTTGGCTTTGGTGTCAATCACCTAGAGAATTTTGTATAATCTAAATTAGCCCCACATAGTGTAAATTTGATAGGATATAATGGGTGCAGGAGAGAGGGAAACAAATTAGGAATTAGTTGTTAGTTGGTTAGTTGGTTAGGGGGCCTTTATAAGAAGGCAGGGAGGTCTTGTGTCAGGGGTAGCTTTTGGATATTCTTTGTGTGTAGACAGGAAGTTGTTCTGGGGAGGGAAAGTGTTCCTATGTTTTGTTTTGGGTGTGTACAGTGTATTCTTGTTCTTCAGAGTAATATACAGACTTTTTGGTCCAGTAATCTGTGTGAGTGTGTGCTGTGTACGAGAGAGATAGATTTCTATACAAAAGAAATCTATCAAAATTTTACATAGTTTAGTCTGATGCAGAGTGTAGGATAACACAATATAGTTATGATTGGTTTTCTAAATTCATAATCACTTCTATAAAGTCCAAAATTTCCCAGAGTAGTTAACACAAATAAAACATAGCCAGTAAACTATCTCATCATATGCTCAAAATAAACATAAGTAATTACCGAAGCAGACCTAACACAATTATTCACTTGATAACTTGGTTCACACCTCTAGGATGTTAGCAAAGGTTTGCATAACCAACCGTAATCAATGTAGTTAAATGGTAGGGGAATGGAGTTGCAATTGTTTTGCTAGCCATCATAAGTAATTTGTGAAGGGAGGCCTGCTATGGTGGCACCTTAGACGGCATTGTTATTGGGAAATTCCACATCACCTGCCTCAATTCTAGGGGTGCGGCTAGTATTTCTGTTGGACAATTTGGCTTAATGCCATTTGGTTTTAAGATTAAATCTGATATAGTATCAAATCCTCTAATCCATCTTAGTAATCACCCTATTCTAGTAGGCCTGCCTGGTTTGGTAAGTATTTGTGGAGTGGGGTTGTGAAGAAATCCCAAATAGTCTACCTCAATTCTTAGGAGGTGGCTTACATATATTTGTTGAGTAACTTCGTATAATACCCAATTGGTTTTAAAATGAAATCTGATAACTAGTGTGCTTTTATGGTGGACTTCTGGCTTTCGTCCATATTCCTCCATTAGCAGCCAGTGATAATATTGGCACTAATTAATGTGACACTAAAAATCATTCAAAGTAATTTAAGAAGTATTGCACATTTAGTGACACCGTATCCGAAAAGTAAAATTCTAGTAGAGTTAGTTAATCACTTCGACAATTTGTTATAGTTGGTGGGAATATAAAGTTGACCTGGTGGGTAAAAGTGAAAAGAGTGGGAGGCACAGGTCTTTGGGTTCGAGTCCCCTCCAAACAAAAACTAATAATCTTAACAATTAACATTTTCAGATTCAAAAAGACATGTCTCCCGGCATTTCGTTTGAGTTCATACAGCAGCCAATGATTTCATCATCATATACACGTTTCACGCGTTAAGAACAATAAAAATGCGATGTTTCTTCCTATTTTTTTCTCCACGTTAACCAGTTCATCCAATGCATTAGGATTATGCAAATGATATTTCAAATTATATTAAACAAAGAGTTGAAAGTGGTAAAAAAAACAGGCTGAATAAGATACCACAACAAAAGCATAAAACCCGTATCAAATGTAATAGTACAAGCGAATGAAATACAAGTCAAATGAACTACAATGGACCGAATAAGCAGTTGAGTTACTTAAACAAAAAAAAAAAAGGAAACAATTTGGAAATTATGCCAGGAGGATTGAGAAGCACTTACAGGGTATCAGTGGGGATAACTCCGACCGCACCTTGTTTCAAGAGATTGACAATCGGTTCCAATTTCCAAGAATCAGAGGCAGATGGGTCTGCTTCAGTGTACACCAATCCATCTTCCTGTTCATCGACCATTAACATTAAAGTTAAATTTATATTCAATGTCAAGATTTTCCAGTCTCAATTAATTAGAATTCACAATTGTTTTAAGATAATTATAAAAAAAAAAATCAACGTGTCATCCCATCACAAAGTAGATGGCATAGCAGTGTGAAATATCTTTGCAAATGCATGGACTATATTATTTTCTCTTTAAGAGTAACAATCAAAGTTAATGGAGGCGTAAACAAACCTTGGTGAATCGAGAACCAGTGTTGTATTTGAGACGCTTGGGGCTGCGCTTAACCACCATGGACACTACTGAACTTCTTCTGGGTGGCGAAAACGACAAATGAGTAGTCGAAAACGATAGGCGAGAGCCGAAGAATGAATCGGCGTCGAAACGCCATAGCTTATCTTCACAAACACAAAGCGTTTGCATTTTTGGTCAACACTGTAACCCGCTACGGAGAAAAAGGCGAAGAATTTGGTGAAAATGGAACTTGTACATGCTCTGCTTCTCCAACGGGGAAATTTGCTGTGTGCTTTTCAAGCCCTTGGGCGTGGCATCAAACGTAAACAGTGCTAAAGAACATGGTTTGTTGAAACAGCGTAAATCGTCGCGTCATTCTTTCACCGACGCCGTTTAAGAGTTTATCTCAGATCATACGTGGCAACACAGTATACTTTTCAGCGGTAAACAGAAAAAAAAAAATTGACACACTTGATGATGATATTTAGACAATATTTTTTTTTTGACAACATTTGAACAAGTGTCATTATTGATCCAAAATTACTTCATAATCAATAATAATAATCATAAATATAATCATAAGTTTGTTCCTTTCATATTGTTTTAGTGTGTCCATTGTTTTCTGTCCTTTCTTTGAAACGTCTTTCTTCAGAATAAACTTACCTTCTTCGAAAGGCCTTTCTTTCACACACAATGGGCACAAAGCAATGGAGCCACACTAACCCAAAACGAAATAACAAAATTTCAAGTAGTTTTTCTCTCTTTCACACACAATGCACAAGTTTTTCTTTGATGGATTACGAACACGAACCCTAATCGCGTTTTCAAGTAGTCTTTCTCTCTTTCACACACAATCCCCAATACTTATTAAGTATAAACCCTTTCCATTATCTGATTTCATCAATACACACGTCAATTAAAATTTAAAAACACGTGACAAAGAATAAAAATGATACGTGGCTAGCCATTAGCCAACTCACCAGATTTTTAACGCCGTTTGGTTTCGGGGACTAAAACTTATAGTTTTCTTAAGGTGGGAGGACGAAAGAATATCAAAGTTTAAAAGAGGAACAAAAACAAAATGGCTTCATAGTTTGGAGACTAAAACCATATTTAATCCTTATTTATTTGTCTAAATCCAATAAAAAAAATATGACATGCATGTCAAAATGTCATGTAAAAAATATATGTTAATATGTTTTTTTTTTCGTAAATAAATTCTTAGGAGTTTCTGTATATCCGTATGACTCACGGGGTCATTTCCCGGTATTTAATGAAAAAATGTATATATTTATTATATAAGTTTAATTTATGAGAATAAACTAAAATTTGCAGTAATTAAAATAATATTAAATTGAAAAAACACAGTGAATTTTGGAAACTTTAAATATTCCTTCTACAATTTACACATCTATGTGGAAATAAACACTAGTAGAAAAATAGCTTTTTATAACCGTCTATATTATGATGGACAAAACTTATTTGTTATAATAGAGATATATTATAACGTAGTTTGATAAATCAGTTATAATATGAAAAGTGGTGGCAAATTTGTAAATAAATTTAAGAGATATTATAACATAGTTTAGTAAATCCGTTATAATATGCACGAGCGTGTAAGTGCAAAGATGTATTATAACGGAGTTTTGGAAATCAGTTATAATATCTCTCTAATTTTTCACATTTCCCTCTCACATGTCTAGTTTCATCACGTTGGCTCTGAGTCTCGATCTTCTTTCCTCTACTCCAAACCCTTGCATATTTCTCGTTTCCTCTTGGTCTCGCTTCTCTCCTCCGTGCTCTGAGGACAGTCCTCCCTCTGCTGCTTCTGAGACTGCCTACGTTGCCTCTTCGTCAAAATCTCCAAAGTGTGACCAAGTAGGTTTTATGATTCATAGTTCACATAGTACTCTTTGCTTTTTCCTAATTTGTTACATTTTTCTTCTATTAATTTCACTAATTTCTCCTAGATTCATGGGGATTGTGTTTGGATTGGCGGGGAAACTGTTGTTCGTCGGGGCGAATTCGAGAAGTTGTTGTTCGTAAGAGGCGATCGTGGAAGAAGGTGGTATTGCTACACTTGTGGAGGCGATCGAAGATGGGTCGGTGAAGGGGAAGGAGTTCGTTATTCTGACTCTTGCTCAGCTCTGTGCTCACAGTGTTAATAACAGAGGCTTGCTTGTGGATTCCTCCTCTCGTTGCTCTTTCTCAAAACGACTCTGTTCGAGCTAAGCACAAGGTATGTTTATCTAATATTAGGGTTGCTTTTTTTTTTTTTTTTTAATTTTCCTTCATTTTTAATTTTCTTTTTGTTAATGTTGATATTAATATTTAGGGTTTAGTTTCCCCTTTATCAGAATCTTGCTTTCCGCGACCATAGTCAAGTGCCTGAACTTTTTCTGAGTTTTTTTGTGGCGTGTTCGAATTTTGAGTTCTTTCCTGCAATAAGTAATTTGGTAATTGGTTATGTTGTTGCTCCTTTTTCTTCAATTGAGTATATTTGATTCTCATTTTTAGTTACGAGGTTGAGTATATTCTAACTAGGTAAGTGATTGCTGAAGTTATGTTGTAGCTCGAAGCTCGGATCTGTTAATAAACGTTTTAATGCTTATTACTACTGAATAAAACTTAATGCCTGTAACTGTATCAAATACACATCATTGTAAGGTTCTTATATGAGTAATAGATTATACATGCTTTCAAATGGTAAAAAAATGAAGCGTGCTTTCTATCTACTTTTTATTTTATTTTTGATTAGTCACAACACTCATCCTATTTTATGATTTAACAAAGGGAAAAAAACGGAAGCGTGNTGTAAAACGGGGTTCATCAAGATCTGGGACAACTTCAAGACGTTCTGCAAAGGTAATATCTCACTTCTTTAACTTAACGGATTTAAAATGTAATTTAAGCAATGAACTATGNTCTGTGTTTCAAACTCAAGTCNTGCAGTAGAATNAATACCAGTACTGCATTCTTTTGGACTAGCATATTTATCTNGCTTTTGNTTGTTTTATACTCTTCATTGCTATTCTTACTACCTTGGAATTGTCCTTTGTCCTATTATTCCATGACTCTATGTGTGTTTGATTCACTAATTATTGAGGAAGGAAAATACTATATAGTTATTCGTAGTTTGATTTTAGATGTGGTCACAGGAAAGCACATATTTCCAAAAATATGTATCATGATAATATAAATTAATTATTTCCACATTAACAGATTTGTTAATTTTAATATGTACTGTAAATATTGATATTAATTATAATTTATGGTACATAACGCAACATTAAGTATAGCTACAGAAAGAAATGGCTCATAATGCAACTATGGTAAGTATAGCTTCTGGAGATATTGTAGTTCTAATTTTAATTTTGACTTGGATTTGTAGTTATGTATTTGTTCTCTACCATTTGGTTAGAATGAACAGAATCCAAAGTTAATAGATTTAAATATTCAGCACGAAGATAAGCAAAAAGCTTTTAAGGTTTGTAGCGGCCTATCCTAATTTGCATAGGAAATCTGAAAATCAAATGTTTTAGCCATTTGAGTGTTATCATATCTCACAATTGTTACGAGATGAAAAAGGTGTAGCGGCCTTTGTATTGGTAGATAGACCAATTAGAAAATTGGCCTTTATGTCTTTTTATTTTTTTAATTAAATGGGGTTTTTGTTGTGATTTTCCTTGTTTTGAATTGGATTGTTGCTAGCTATTTTAATTATCATTTTTTTTTGTTAAATGTGTTTGATTAATTAGGGTGTTTAAATGCTATGAAATTGAAGCAGTTAATGAAATGAATTTTTAAAGTGGATTAATTAAAGGTTTAATTTAGTTTAACTGATGTGAATATTGAATGGTTGTGGAAAGTTTAATGAGCATTTTCTGCTACGTTATTTGTCAAATTAATTTGTTTTTTCCTAATTTGTTATGATTTTCTTCTCTTATTTCCAAGTGTTTGCAGGGGTATTAATTGTGAATTTCAGTCAGCTGGATAGTTAGCAATCTGATTGACTGTAAAGGATTGCTTCTCGTGTATTGATTTCAAGGTATGGTTGTTTTAGAATACTTTTAGAATACTTAATCTTAGCTTTCTTGAAGAATAATTGAGTCTAAATACATTCTTNTAANTGGGATCTGTCTAAATGAGATAAAATGAACTTTAAAGGACAAAAATTAGCTTTATATATACCTCTCTTAGCGTTCTTCTCACTGAATTTGCATATTAGCAATGGTGGCTACTAGTTGTGTGAATAGAGTTTAATTCAATTTAATTCATCTAACTTAACTTAATTCATCTAACTAAAGTAAGTAATTATGTTTACTTACTTTAGTTAGTTTGACCTTATCAATGATAAGGTTGAGTTATGAATTTACTTTGACTCTTTTGATAGATTTGTACTCTTACTTTTAGTTCATTGGCACAGAACGTTAATATGGACCGAAGTTGGATAAATTCTAAACGAACAACCGAAGAATATGAGAGAGGAGTGGAACAATTTATTGAATTTGCTACGAGGAATGTAGTAGATAATAATGGAAGATTTTATTATCCATGTGTGAATTGCTTGAACGAGCGGAGACTACCCATTGCAGTAATACGAGAGCATGTTTTGTGTGATGGGTTCCTAAAGAACTACACCAAGTGGACATGGCATGGTTAATTAGTAGAAGTGCTAATAACACATGTATGAAACTTTGTGTAGTGATGCAGAAATGCCTTTGTATTTGGGGTGCATTAAGTACACTCGATTGTCGGCAATATTAAAACTCTTTAATGTGAAGGCAAGAAATGGGTGGAGTGATAAGAGTTTCACCGAATCGCTTGAGTTAGTGAGTGACATTCTTCCTGAAGGTAACACGATGCCAACATCTAATTATGATGCAAAGAAGATATTATGTCCAATGGGTATGGAGTATAAAAAGATTCATGCTTGTCCGAACGATTGTGTGTTGTACAGGAAGGAATATGAAAAGTTACATCAATGTCCACATTGTGGGTTATCAAGATACAAGCAAAAAGATGGTGACTTCGAAGATGATGTGAGGAAGGGTGTTCCAGCAAAGGTGTTGTGGTATCTTCCTATAATTCCAAGGTTTAAAAGATTATTTGCTAATGTCAAAGATGCAAAACTCATTAGATGGCATGCAGATGAACGTAAAAGAGATGGTCAAATAAGGCATCCAGCTGATTGTAGTCAATGNAAGACAATAAATTCAATGTTTCCATATTTTGGAAATGATCCAAGAAACCTTAGGCTTGGACTTGCTACAGATGGAATGAACCTGTACGGTAACTTGAGTAGTAAACATAGCTCATGGCCCGTCATGTTAGTGATCTACAACTTACCTCCTTGGTTGTGCTTCAAACGTAAATACGTCATGTTATCTTTAATGATTTCTGGTCCACGACAACCAGGAAATGACATTGATGTTTATTTAAGCCCGCTAGTTGAAGATTTGAAAATGTTGTGGGAGGAAGGCGTTGATGTGTTTGACGGGTACACATGCTCCACTTTTAAGTTGCATGCCATGTTATTTTGTACAATCAATGACTTTCCATCATATGGTAATTTGAGTGGGTATAGCACAAAGGGTCACAAAGCATGCCCTATATGTGAAGAAGGCACATGTCACCATCAACTTAAGCATGGAAAGAAAACAGTTTACATTGGACATCGAAGATTTCTTAGTGTAAACCATCCTTTTCGTAAATTAAAAAAAGCATTTAATGGATGTCAAGAAAATGAAATAGCTCATACACCTTTAAGTGGATTAGAAGTATATGAACGTGTAAAGGACATCAATGTTGTGCTTGGCAAGACAAAAAAGCAAGCCACAACAACAAACATATGGAAGAAAAGATCAATCTTCTTTGATCTCCCATATTGGAGGATGCTTGATGTGAGACATTGTATAGATGT
>NW_014543262.1:4685778-4712186 GCF_000741045.1 Vigna radiata var. radiata | reverse complement strand
GGTGAAAAAACTTCGTCATAAAACACTATATATTATGATAGGTAAATCTAGGTGCGTTATAATAAATTCGCTATATTATGACTGATAAGTGAAAATCTGTTATAATACACTGGACCTATTATAATAGGTAACAGAAAGTCCGTCATAATACACTGGACCTATTATGATGGACTTTTATGTCCGTCATAAAATGCACAAACTTATTATGACACCCAGAACTATAACGCCAGGTCATCCGTCATAGTAAGTCAATTTTACCCGTCATAAAAAGCTATTTTTCTACTTGTGAAATATTTACTTCATGGTTTTAAGGTCAATTTTGGATTCTCTTCTTGTTGAATTGGATTACTTTAGTTTTGGTTTTATTTGCTTATTTTTTTGTTGAATTATTGGTTCTATCAATGAGGTTTTTCTATTTGTGCTTTGTTTAGGTTATTTATGGATTTTTATTTACTTTTGTTATTTTTTCTAAGGATATAGGTTTTAAATCTATGGGATTTGTCCTAATGATGATTGAATAAGTTCTTCCTCAGAATTTCTTGGTTGTTTAAGTACCTAAAAAACTTTTGTACAGGTAATGTTCTAAATAATGTCTGTAATATAGTTTAATCTCGATTACTTTTATTATATATTAAAAAAATTATAAAAAATATATTTTTTACAACAACTTTTTATATTAGTTGAAATTCACCAAGTATAGAAAAGGGTGCAGTGATAATACTGTAAATATGATAATTTTTTGTATATTTATTTGACTCAAAGTTGTATGACATGTTGATAAAATTGTAATAAATTAAAAAGTTTTTTATACCAATTTGATGAATGCATATTTATGCTAACATTTTAAATTTAATTTCAAAATTCTGATTCAATGATAAAATTCTTGCGTTTACATGACTAGTTTCAATAAAATTTATGATAAGTAGATTTATTGAGTTTAGAAACTAAAAGGTCTTAAAAAATTATTTTTAATTGTATAAATTATTTTTGGATATTCTAATGTTTGTTGTTGTAGTTAAAGTTAAAGTTTGATTCATTCTAAACGTCAAATTAAATGGTTCGAGTTACAAAATAAAGCCAAAATTAGTTTATTTTGGAAAGAAATGTATAAGGAGTTAAATGTACCCCTAGTTTTCACTTATACACTTCTTTTTCAGCATGGGGTCACAAAATGTTTTTGTTGCTACACCCTTTAATTTTCCTATTCCACACCCCCTCCTACCACTCACAAAATCGGACTCACTCATGGCATAATCTTCCACTTATGAATCAAGCCAATCAGATACCAGCATTGTTGATAAATTTGGGAAGTAAGGTATTACCTTATATTGATAGGTGCAAGAAAAAACATATCAATCACCCCATTATTAAGAAAAAGAGAACTATTTTTTTTCATTCTCTCTTTCATTGGTAGTTCATGTGTCATGACTTGGAGTGATAAAAAAATGTCTTAAGATTTAGCTTAATAAGATTTTGACTAGACGAGTCTAACAATAAATATCAAATGAGTATAACAAAAAACATTAGATAAAAACAACTTATACTTAAAGTATGAAACTTTTTTTCTATAATATTGTTTTCATTTTTAATTTTCTCATTTTTGTGATTTATAATTACTTGGTCATTTAATAAAATAAAATTTAGAAAATATATTTATTTTTATTTCTTAATATAATATTATTTAAAAAGTAATATATATTTATTAGTAATGCAAAATTGTTTACACTATAATAGAAAATAAATTGTAATGTAATAATTTTGTCCTAAACAAATTACATTTATCTTTTTTTATTTTAATTTATAATATAAATATTTTTATGTTTGAATATTTTTCATATTTTTAGTATGTATTATCATTTATAAGAATGAACTATTTAAACGTTCTCATGTGTTTTAAAATTTAACAAACAACAATAAACGAAATAAGCATATGATAAAGTGTCATTTTTGGAAATCTATATGTTTTAAGAAAAGCTTGAGTAAACGCACCAATACATGAGTAGATGCACTACTAAAAGATTTCCTTACTAAATGTGTCAATGTGTTATATAAGAGTCTTGTTAAACACACTTATGCTATACTTTGTCAAACAATGCTAGAAGAGCTCTCACTATGATATGTAAAATGATATTTTTGGTGAATGTGCTCAAAGGTACAAACATTGTTCCAAAAACATATGTTGAAAGATATCTTAGTAAATGCACTCTTGAACTAAATGAGTAATCACTAAACAAGGCGTTGTTAAGAAAATCCTTACATAAACTAAACAATACCTCATTCTAAATGACGTTTTCATCAAACAATGAAACTTTAATGAATTGTTTGGTATCTTTACTAGAATGCTTAAACGATCAAATGTTGCTTGAATAATGAAAATTTGAAAAGATTATAGTTATTCTAGACGTGCATTAAATGACATTAAATGCACAACATTTAAAAACAACAAAAGTGATAAGAAAAAGGACATATTTGCCTGCATGCATATCTACTCTAATCTATGCAGATTACATATGTCAAGCATCTACTTGCTCTATCATTTACAAGTTAGAAGTGGATGTTAAAGACAAAGGATACATTCATAAAATGTTCTCTTTATCAAAAGTCATGCGAAAAAATTTGTACAACCTACTTTTGATAAAGTATTGAAAACGTATGTCTGCTTTGACAACTTGACTTTAACCTACGGTTGCTACCTAACAAGACTAAGAAGATCCGAAAATCAAAGCAAGTATTATTTAATGGACAGTTTCTTAAAGCTAATAAATAGAAGAACGTTGAAGAAAAGAGAAAGAGAATGAGCACATGAACACGAAAGAAAATATCTAAGAATAAAAGAAAGCTCAAAAGAAAAGAAAATACTCTCAAGCTTCACAGAATCTTAAACTTACTGTTGTAAGAAGAGAGAAAACTCTAAGAGTCTGTTAGATTGAATTATATTGTACACACATCCTCTTTGCGAGAGTAATCGTCTAAGGAATTGTAAGCGATCTGACTGATTGCAAATTCTGAAGAGAATACAAATACTTAATGTTTAACTCGATGGGGATAAACGGTAACAAGAGGATTTTGTTTAGTGGAAACCAGGAGTAGGTGAAACCTAACTAGACAGTGTACCGGGAAGATACTAGGAGTGTCTAGGGATACAAGGAATGGTGAAGAATACTACAAAACCAGGAGTGGGAGAAACTCAGTTCTAGTCAGAGTCACGGGGGTTACTAGGATTGACTAGGTGATACTAAGAGTGGTGCGAATACTAAGTTGTAATCTTGTTGAAAATTACAGTGGAACTCTCTAAGAGATCTTAGAGGAGAACTAGATGTAGCTCGGTGGAGTGAACCAATATAAAATAATTGTGTGTTAATATGTTGGTATTTGGTGTTTAATGTTTAGATGTTTCTTGGAATATTAATTGCTATGTTAATTATTTAGTGTTATTATTGATAAAGTGCAACACTTGATTGATATGTTATTAATTTGGTGATTTCTGTGTGTGACATTACCAATGTGATGTGTTGGTTTGTTGGTAGGAATGTTGTTTAGGATGGAACTTAGATTTTAGTTGTATTTTTGGCCTACGGGAAAAGGGTCTTTTTAGCTTTATTAAGTGGTGCAGAAATTAAGTTAGAGGGTGTAGAAAGTAAAAGAATAAAAATAAAATTTAAAAGAAAAGTATAGAAAGGTTACATGGATTTTGGAAAGATTTAGTAGTTGTTGATATTTTAAAAAGTAGTTAAGAGAAAATAAGAGAGGAAATATTGGTGGATTTTATACATTAAATGAGAGATCTTATTTTAACTAAAAAGATAGAGATGGGAAGAAAGAGATGATTTCTAGGAGAGAAGAGGAAGAGTTGTAGAAAAACCTCAGTGCAAGAGAAGATTGATGTTGTTTTGAAGATGTAGATAAAGCCCCGGGATTGGTCAAGGTATGAGGAAGCTTACCTTTATTTGTTTGTTTGTTGTATGTTATATGTTTTTTATTATCTTGATTAATAAACCTTGCTTTGATGCATGTGTACATGATTATGGTTATGATCATTTGTGGTTATGGTTAGGTAGGAGTTTGTGTATACATGGGGATAGGGTTTATGTAATATTTATGATAGGTTTTTCCTATGAATATATGTATATTTTGTTGGGTTATCTCATAATAAGATTTGATTCTAAGGGGGAACAAAGTTATAATAATTGGGGTTTGTACCATGCAAATACTTGTTATAAAGATTGTATGATAATCATATGTATCATATTGGGTTTGTTTGGGTTATAATATGCATAATTATGGGTTTTGGATGATTCAAGTGATATAATGTATGAATTAGGGTCTGCTCAAAAGGGTATAGGAGGTTTGAATACATGCATGATGTATTGGGTATGTTTTCTCGTGATTTAGGGTTGATGTGTGTGTTTGAAAACTTGAATTCTGTCCAAGATGTGTTTTGACTTAGTAATCATCGATTATCAGTCGTTATAATTGATTATTTGTGCATTGATTTTGAGTATTTTTTTCAGGAATAATCGATTATTTGGGATGATAATCGATTATCCCTTCATGTGTGACGATTTTGGGAGTTTGATGTGCCAAGGCCATTGAGATAATCGATTATTTCAAGTGATAATCGATTATCACAATACATTTTGTGTAAATATGAACTTCATAAGAATAATCGATTATAAGTTATGATAATCGATCATCCGAGTGCATTTTTGTTAAAAATGGTGAAAGTGATGAAGAATGAACGTAGGCCAAGCTTGAGCAGCTATAGAACATGGTGATAATCAAAAAATGAGATTAATGGCTAAGCTTAGGGCAATGATCGGGGTCATACCCGAATAAAATTAATACGCAATTAAAGTGCAATATATACTAGGAAGTCATTCCTAGGTCGTCTGTCAAGGCCCAACATTTGGTTCAGTCATTAGATCAAATACGTGGTGGGGGGAGGTTTTTGGAAAAAAATTGTGAATTGAAATTAAACATCTAAAACATTGTTGAGATTGTTGATAAGGGAAACACTGGTTTAGTTGAACCTTAATCTCACAATACTCTGGTTTTTTATGATGGCAACGCATTATTAATAACACATGTATTGTTATGTGTTACATGTTCTATTCTGTATTGTGGATGATATTTTAATGAACATGTTTGTGTTGATTCTCATATATGAATGCATATTCACTGATCTTATATCTGATACATCACTTATGATTGCATTACATATGTTTAAGAAAAGGAAAACCACATGGACTTTGATGAACTTATATTGTGTGGCAAAACTGCAAGTTTTAAGTCGACTTCATTATGAAGTAAGTCGATTAAAACTCGTAACTTTGCACATATTTTCAAAAGCAGTGTTGTGAGTGATTTTTCATTGAAAAGTTTTTCAAACTGAGCTGAAGTGTCTAAGTCGACTACATGCGCACTGGATCCGACTTAGTTAGTTATTTTGTTTGAAATTTTGTTAATGCTTTTATATTGTAACGACTATATTTCAATAGTCTGTTAGAGCATTAAATGAAAGTCAATTGTATTAAATGTGAAATCAATTTGGTTGTTATGACTACTACTAAATTGCTTATCTGTTATAACTGTCTAGTGACAATCGACTTCATTAGTAGCACAATCGACTACAAGAGCTTCTGATTTATAGAAAACTATAAATAGACGTGACTCTGCTGATCACAAAAGACTTTGGTTGAACTAACATTTTCATTTGTTGTTTCTGATTGAGATCCTGTGATTAAACGCTCCAAGAACTCATTAAGAAGACAATGAAGTTCTTTCTTTGAAGAGGTTTTGAAGGAGAAAGAATTGTGTGCTTACTGGTTGATCAATACTGCACAACCTGGTGTTCATCAGTTGATCAAGATTTCTATCAATCTTTGGAAAGATTGTTGTTATCCTCTTGGGATTACAGGAGATGGACTCAGGGAGTTCTGACACTTTAAGAATTGTTCAAAGTAGGTTGAAGATTGCAGAATAGGGGATATCTTGCTGTAGATCTTTGTGTTGCTGCCTATATTTTGGTTAGAGGGTTAGAGAGGTGTTTTGACGTGTTTTATAAAAGCCATGTTGTAAAAACCTTGACCATTATAGTGCATTTGCTTCCTAGTTGTGGAAGAACACGGGATGTAGGCATTGAGGCCGAACCAATATAAAAATTGTGCGTTTGATTTCTTTATCCTTACACTTTTACATTAAGTCAACTTTGTTGTTTACGTAGTCAACTTTATATTTCCGCTGCACTTAAACTTTTCATTCCTTGCGATTCAAGAAACTTTGTAAAGGTTTATACTTTGCGAAAAAGATTTTAAAAGGACTCTGATTTTTAAACCTCACCTATTCACGCCCCCCCCCCCTCTTGGTGTTCAAATTAAGCCATCATGTTTCCAACAAACACGAATTCAAACACTAATTGGAAGCGTTTGATCACTAGCTCAATTTCATTGTTCCAATCACAGATTAACAACAATTACCCACTCCTATAACCCCTAATCCAACATAAGTTAACCAACTAAGAGAAGACTAACCATGTTTTCATAAAAGTGAATTAAGCAAACGTAATGCACACATTCAATCAATTCTGCACCATGCACTTTAATCAACTAAGCGGAAATTAAACACCAATTAGGCAACTAAGCATGTACCCAATTGCAAGTGCATAAGCAGATTGAATATGAGCAAGGTCAGAGCAACTAAAACACAATTACAGTTCAAAAATCTCATGGAAATGATTCAATTTCACTAATGACCAACCAAGCACACTTAACCTACCACTAAAACGAATTTAAAACAAC
The DNA here is from genome assembly GCF_000741045.1 of Vigna radiata var. radiata. NCBI lineage: Eukaryota > Viridiplantae > Streptophyta > Magnoliopsida > Fabales > Fabaceae > Vigna > Vigna radiata. The sequence continues at coordinate 4,705,389 of NW_014543262.1, read as the reverse complement.
AAAGCTGGAACGAAAGTGCAAAGTTGGACGAAAATGCAAAGTTGGAACAAAATGCAAAGTGAAAATTCGGACGACATTGAAATGCTAATGCGAGATTTAAACAACAACAAGAACAATAGACGAAATTGCAATTAAAAACGAAATTGATTCATTACAAGAAAGGGAAAAAATAAAGCATACCTAAACCCCAAAATAGGAAAGCTGAAAATGTCCCAATGCATAAAACGAGAATGAAGAAGAAGAAAGACTCTCCCAAATCTGATTCAAGGGTTTTAAAAACCCCTTTTACAATTTTGCCCTTTATATGGTGATGAATCACTATTTTATACTATTCACTTAGTTTTTCGCATCGAATTGTATTAGTGAATTGTGTTTAATTCTAAATTATTGACTCATTTTTACTACTTGGGCTTAATTTGACTAAGAATTCTTATTTTAATTAATTTGAATTATTTTGGATTAATTATTTCAATTATTATTTGCAGAACAATTTTGGAATCATATTTTGGGACGAAGAGAGTGTGGCCACGTCAATAATTGTAATTAATTTCATTTTGTAATTTTAATTATGTTAGTTTTGGACAAATTTGACTTTTGGGCCTCTTTTTGGTCAATTTTTAGGAGAAGCTCATACTAAGGGTATAATTGTAATTTGGGGTCTATAAACCTCAAATCAGCTTTTAGGTTTTGGCTCTCTCCCTCATTTTTTGTTTTTCTCTTTTTCGATGTAAAGCTCGGGAAGTTTTCCACCCCCTCCCCCCTTTGGGGATTTAGGTTTGCTTTCGATTTCCTTTTTCTTGTATCAAATTCATTCTGTTTTTCAATTGCAATTTGAATTTCGTTTCTTGCTTTCAGTGTCATTTCCACTTTTGTTTTACCCTCTTTCACTACTTTCCATTTACATTTTCCAATTTCATTTACATTTTCAGTATTAATTTAAGTTTGTGTTTCAGTTTCTGTTGCATTTTTGAAGTTGTTTTACAATTCTGTTATGGGGATTTTCGTTCCAGTTTTGAATGTTGTTTTCAATTCGAATTTGCTATTTTAACATCACTTTAATGGTAGTAAGTGTTTTTGGTTGGTCATTAGTGATTTTACATTGTTTCCTTGAGATTTCTGAGTTGGAAGTGTGTGATTTGCTGCTCTAATTTGACATTCTATTAAATCTGGTTGTGTTCTTGCAATGGGTATACACTTAGTTGCCCTATAGGTGATTGAATCTTCGCTTAGTTGATTAATCTGTATATGGAATAGAATGGATGGAATAGGTGTGTTACATTCATTTAGTTCGCAATTATGAAACATGGATAATCTTTTCTTAATTTGTTAGCTTGTGTTGGATTAGGGGTTAGAGTAGTGTTTAATTGTTGTTAATTTGTGATTTGAAGCATGTAATGGAGCTAGTGACCAATCGTTTTAAATATGTTTTTAGTTTTTTGCTTTAAATATGTTTTTAGTTTTGTGCTTTCCATTCATTTCCTCACCATGTGTTTCAACCTATTGCCTGAACCACATTTGTGTCGGACAATCGTTATCGTTCGGAGATAGAGTATAACGCAGCGGAATAAAACTTAAAGTAGCGGAAAGCGTGTTCGTCACTTTTTAAATTAAAATGGTCAGTTTAATTTTTTAAGGGAAAATTTATCGAACAATTGATGTGCAAATAAAAGTAAAGAGTGTAGGGTGTAGAAAAAATCACACAAATAATTTTTATTCTGGTTCGATTCAAAAGAATCTACGTCCAGTCGTTAATCACTATAAAAAGTGATTAACAGTTTCACTAAAAATGAGTTTCACAGATTACAAAAATAGTGAATAAAATATGATGATTGAACCTTCCTTCGACGAACGAACCGGAAGATGAACACTCTGCCAACTTAAAGAGAACCACTCTGACTATCGACACACGATATGCGAGCTTCTCCTATTCACGAGACCAGGCAGAGCACCTTGCTAACTCGAAGAGAACTGCTCTGACTATCGACACACGAAACACGAGCTTCTCCTATTCACGAGACCAAGCAAGGGAACTGAACAATGCTTTTGAGAACTTCCTCTGAAAAACAATATTCTGCAAGAGCTTATGTTCAACAATGTTACTTCTGAAGTTCTCAGAAGTCCAATATATAATCAGTCAGTCTGAATATCAAAGGTCAAGTCCCAACTGCCAGTAATAATTGATTATTGTAAGTGATAATCGATTATTCAAGTCCGTTACAGGTTTTTCAAAAAATGATAATCAATTATTTGGAATGATAATCGATTATTCCTGAAAGAGTCATGATAATCGATTATTGCTTCTCAAAATCGATTATTTCAGTACATTATCTAAAATACAAGTTTTACAAATTTTGAGGACTTTCCTACTACATTCATAATCTACAACTTGCTTTTAAAAACTATCTCAAATATCTTCTTCAGGTTAAAATTCTTGTAGCATCATCAAAACAAATTACTTCAAGATTTACCAATGCTCCTCATTGGTAACAATTTGGTTCTTGAGAGACGACCTAGGAGTCACTTCCTAGTATTATACTACACTTAATTGCATACTAAATTTAATTTGGCTACGACCTCGATCATATGGGCTTCTACAAAATCTGCCCAAAAATAGGCCCAAAGCCAATAAAAACGAAATAAGAATAAAATGTTGACATGGATAATGATAAATGATGTGGCCACACTCTTGTTGTCCCAAAATATGATTCCAAAATTGTCCTGCAAATAATAATTGGAATAGTTAAGATCAAAGAATTCAAAATAATTAAAATAAGAATTACTAGTCAATATAAGCCCAATTAACGAAAATGAGACCATAATAGAGATTTAAACACAATTCACTAATTAAAGTTGATGTAGAAAGCTAAGTGAATAGTACAAATTATTGATTCATTAGTTAGGTTTGACTTATGGTTGACATTTGGAGCATGAGTGTGTGACCAATGAGCATAAGAGTAGGGGACTTACTGTACCTAGTAAATCCTAAGTTTATCGGCGGATATGTGCTTCTTTTTACCTTGAGTGCAAAGGAAGGGTTGTTCGGGTATTGAACCTTCCTTGTATGGAGGTGATGGTGTCTTCCTTGTCCTTATGTAGTAGAATTACATGTTTCTTAGCTGAATTGCTGGACTACTCGAGCATATCTTAAGTGGTTGTTGGCTTGTATGAATTATCTAACCGATTGCATGCGTTGTTTAATCTGTTAAATCTGAAACATATGTAAAATTATTAAAGCAAAAAGAAAAACTTAACAAATTACATTATTTGCATAATTGAAAATCCTATTGTCTTACACATTGTTTCAATACAATTTCTATGAACATTCACTTTCATAACTAACTTGTTGTTTTAGTATTGATTGCAAGAGCATCTAAGAACGTCTTGGAGAATTAAGATCATACATTTGGATAAAATTATCAAGATTCTTCCAAGAAGGTTGAGTTGAATCATTGTTGGTCATATCTGCATTGTTGGTGTATTCTGTGAAGATCAATGTCTACATTTGCAATCAAGAGGATTGTGTTCCTGTGCAAGTTAGCCAAAAGGAGAGAATCGTGGTGCTCTTCGTTGAGAGTTGAGATTACTCTCAAGGTGTTCAGAAAGTTGGGATTGCTTTCTGGTTTTGGTAAGATTGTGAGGTGTTCACATCTTGTTACTGTAAGTGATATTGAGTTAGAAAGGAGATTGGATGTAGGCTTGGTCGAACCAATATAAATCTTTGTGTTGATCTTTCTATCCTTCTCTTTGATGGTTGATTCATATACTTACTTTATTAATTTCAAGAAAATTTGAACATTTTGCAAAACTTTTCGAAAACAAATATCAATTCACCTCGTCCCCTCTTGGCTTGAGATATAAGGCATCACTTTTCTAACAATTTATCTAATTTTTTTTATTAAATTCCCACATTATTTAATTTGAATGTTTTTCTTTTCTACACCCCTTATTTTAATTTCTTACACCTAATTAATAAAAGGTAAAAGACCCTTTTTGTCCCTAAGCCAAAATATAAATAAAATAACATAGAAATTATGTTCTAACTTAATAACACTAATTTCCAAACAAAAATACTAAAGTCACAAGACTGCCTTATTTCTAAGACTCCTATTTTTCACAAATCTTACAACCAGTATAAAATAATTGTGTTTATTACTTCAATCTTGCTAAACGTTTTTTTTTTCAAACTTTGCGGTTGTCTTTTATCTCAACCCTTTATAAGAGTTCTTATCACCAAACGTTATTTTTATTAAGAGCTATTTTTTCAAATCACTACAACATATTAGACTAGATGATTGAAAAATATTTATTTGAGAACTTGCAGTTTGAACAGAAATTTCTAAATCAAGTGTTTAACAACTTATATAAATCGTTTAATCATTGACAAGGTTGTTAAACTACATTTCTGACGAAAAATTTTCCTATAACACTTTTCAATCCCCCCCTCCCCCTCCTCCCCCTTTCTAGTGCTTTCCAGGTATTTCAGGCATAAGGTTTTAAATAATTATATTTGTAACAAAATAAATTAAAATATTATACTTAACAGATGTTTAAATTAGATATTTGAAATAACAAAATCATATTTCTTAATATTATAAATTTTGTTTTATATTCTCTAAATTCACTTTTTATTATTTTCAACTTGAAAATATAGAGTTTAAGACTTTTGTAAGATTGAAACAAAAAGTAAAAACTAACAAACTAATTGTTTTAAAATATGCCAGTAATGTATTTATTTTTTCATTATCTAGTCTACAAATATATATGAAATGTAAATTGATTAGATGACTATAACAACACACACTAGACAAATATTGCAAAGAACATTATATGAGTCTAACAATATACAAATTTAACAATATACATTAAATGAATTTGTCCATACAATTACTAAACATGTATAACCAAAAATATTAGATAAATTATTCCACACATTAAATAATGGGTCTAGGATTAGACGAGTCTATCCATATACTAATTAAATAAATCTAACAACAAACACTAATTGAGTTATCTATACACTAATTAGATAAGTATGACAATACATTACACAAGTCTTTGTCTCCATATGCAAATTATACGAGTCTACTAATACACATTAGACGAGTTTGTCCATTCACTACTTAAACAAGTCTTGAAATACAATTAAATGAGTATGTAGATACATTGGTTAGACGATTATGTCCATACACTAATTAAACAATTCTAGCAATAAATACTAGACGAGTATGTTTATACACTAATTAGACAAGTCTACTAGTATACATTAAACAAGTTTGGCTATACATAAATTACACAAGTTTACTAATACACATTAGACAAGTTTTTCCACTCACTAATTAGACGAATCTTGCAATAAACATTACACGAGTTTGAATATACACTTATTAGATGAGTCTAACAATACACATTATACAAGTGTGTCTATATATTGATTAAACAATTTTAGCAATACATATTAAATGACTTTATCGATGTATTGATTAGACAAGTCTAGCAATAAACATCAGACAGGTCTTTCCATACACTATATTTGGCATAAAGGCACCTAAGAAACCCTAAAAGAAAACCCAAAGAAATTGGACCTAAAAATAGCTTGAAATTTTAAAAATAGAAGCAAATTGTTAGCAATTAAAAGAAGATTACAAATATTTTTAATTTTCTAAACTATTGTATAATTATGCTCCAAACCATTATTTTCATGTCCTTTGAATTCCAATCTTTATGGAACATCACCTGCCTTGAGGAGATTTGTTCTTCCAACTGTTTTCTCCTTAACCTTATCATAGGTCCTTTTAATTGCAATGACTCTTCCTCAAGTTCTTCTTTTATTGGATCAAGGGATAGTCCTTTACCAATGAGCTTTGAAAAACCTAGTATGAGTAGAGCTATAAGTTTCACCTAGTGGGTCTTGAGTGATTGAGTGTTGTTGTTGCTAGAAGAAGTTGTTCATATTTTGTGTGAGGCAACGGAGGTGATTCATTCCTTATGTGTTTCAAGAAATGTGTCTTTCATCTTTTGTGTCTTCAAGAGATGTGTTCTCTAAACCTTAAACCCTTTCCTCTATGATTATAAATTTACTTTATTTTAATGTTTGAGTTAATCTCTCTTTTGAGATATTAACAACTAAACATGAGATTTTTTTTTATCCAAACTAATATAAAATACATTGTAATTTTTCTTTTCCTACACTCTTTAAATTATTTGTTGTTATTATAAAGAAAAAAAATTAATTGAACTTTGATCTTAAAAAAGAAAAACTTTTTAAACGTACAACTTTTATTAACAAAAAAAATCATCCTCTCTCTTAATTTCGTCCAACATAAACATTTCGCATATTCTTAAACTTTTATATAAAAAATACCAAAAGTTGATATAAACATTTTTAATCATATATTAAATTTGATTTTTTATATAAAAAAACGATTCTCTTTATTCTTATTTTAAAATATTGATTCTTATAAAATATTAAGATTTTTGTAGCAAATATTTCTTAACTTATATTAATGCATTAAATTATGACTTTGTTCCATTCCTATCTAATTATTATGTTTTCAATTTGAATTATCTTTTATATTTCATCAGAGATTCAAAATCGAGATAAAGAGAAGAGTTGAAAATAAGCTTAAACGAGCAATGTCAATTAAAGGTAATGATAAAAATAGTTTCGAAGAGCGGTCACCTAAATATAATCTAGGGTTAAATATGTTTTTAGTCTCTATACTTTGGGACGATTTTGATTTTAGTTTCTCTTTTAAACTAAGGTACAATTTAGTTCTTCAACTTTAGAAAACTTTGATTTTAGTCCTTTTTACCAAATTTTTTTAATTTTATTTGCTGTTTCAAGCGCGTTTCTAGGTTAATATTGAAACAAAAATGTGTCAAACAGTGTAAACAATTCAAATGCTATAATGAAACGTGCTTGAAACAATAAATAAAGTTAAAAAAATTTGGTAAAAAAGACTAAAACCAGAGTTTTCTAAAGTTAAAGGATTAAATTGTACCTTAGGTTAAAAGAGAGACTAAAACCAAAATCGTTCCAAAGTATAAGGACTAAAAACATATTTAACCCTATAATCTATAACTACAATACAAATATGTAATACAAGATAAACCAATAGATACTGTCAGCGTGAAAAGCAAACATTCCACAATAGTAAAAATATAAGAAAAATCTATTAGCACCATTGGAGATAAGATTTTATATAGGAACCGTTGACCATTTGATCTTTACTTTTTATACATGAAGAAGTTCTCGCTAGCTAGAGCAAAGTGTAAATTATAATTTCTTATTTATAATAAGAATTTTTGTTAATAAAAAAACCAAATTTTATTCACTATACACTCTTTTAAACTATTTATTTTTTATTATTTATGTTTATATTTTTAATTTTATTTATGTTTATATTTCTATATTAAAACTTCATAAATCTACTTAATATTAAAAAATATTAGTATAATGTAATTTAAAAATTATCTTTTTTTTTGTGTGTGCTAAAGTTTAATTACTAACTTCTTTTAATTCTTAGCTTCTATTTTTAATTATTCATTAATTTCAATACTATATTGCGGCCTAACATTTTTATTTTTATGCCTTTATCATTTATTTAATTCTTAGTTAAATTAATAATTTTCATTTTAGGAGATCCCGATTTTACTTTCTTTTATATCTTTTTATTTTTTAAAAATATCGTACTAGCCCGATCTAAATTTTGATAAAACAAATATGGTTAATCCAAAAAAAAAATTGCTCCACTATTTTTTTAAGATAAAACATTCTCTCATTTCCTACTTTTTGTTGTAAAAATCATTTAATTTTAAAATACTAAAATAAATTGTTTAAAAGGTGATCATTTTTCACTCATTTGATGCCAATTCGGTAGAAATAGATTTATTCTGGCAATTCTAGAACGAGTATTTTTCATTTTCCCTTTCTGACAAGAAGAAAAATTTAATATTTTTATTTAATGTAACTCTTTTCTACTCTACATTTTTTCGTAAAATGAAGAGAAAAAGAAAGTGTTGAAGTTTATCCGCACCTCACTCACGCGCATTCATGTTATGGTGCTCTGCCATAAATTTATGGCGCATTATTTCCGGCAACCTCTGAGCGCGAGGGCCTCGTGATACTTATTTAGTAGACTCCACATCCAATGAATACACCCTCTCCTTCCCACCGACCTAAAAGTTATGATAAAAAATAGTTTTAATCCATAAATATAAGAAATTCATCATTTTAATCATTATTTATGAAAGTATTAATTTCTCAATTTGTAATTATTAAAAAAATTGTAGCTATGAAAGAAAGTGCTTGCTTGTCACGATGGAATTTTTTACTGTTTTGAAAGAAGAGATCCACTTGTAAAAGATTCACCGATATTCAAGTTAATAAGAGAATTTATGATTTTTGTAAATATAGTAAGTATGAATGATTATGAAAGTGATCATTCCTTAAGAAATATTAGTTGTATTTAGAGTATCAATACGAATCGTGGGTCTATGTTATAATACTTACTTGAGAAATATAATAACAATGTAACAAATAATAACCAATACACTAAACTATTGAGATTTAGTTTTAATTTGTATATATGGTCCAAATAGGCATAGGTTTTGGCGACTCCATAATGAAGAGGCTTAAAGCGTCTTATTGGATCGTGCTCTTCCAATCTATATGACTCAATTCAAGGGAAGACTCCCAAATGGGTGATGGTTTGCAAAAGCTTGATGGTGTTGAAAATGTGGTGTCATATGGTGGTTTTGATGTGATAAGATGATATCTCCTCCTCCAAGCTATATGACTCAAGCAAAGGGAGAGATTATGGTGGTGTTTGGATGCTTTTAAGAGAGGTTGGATCAACTTTTAAGGAAAAGTGGCTAGAGGAAACCTAGAAAGGGTGCTTTAGCCTTGGTGACCTAAGTTGAGTAGTATGGTATAAAATTAGTAGCATAACTTTACTCAAATTCAAAAGTGAATTTACATTGGGGAAACACCTCCCTTTATAAGTTTAGGTTGAAGTACCTGGAAAACACTAGAAAAGGGAGGTTGAATATTATTATAAGAAAACTTTTCGCAAGGGATATAGTTTATCAAACTTGTCAAGTATTAAAAGACTTTTATATAAGTTGTTAAACGTTTGACTTGAAAGTTCTGTTCAAACTATAAGTTCTCAATCAAATATTTTTCAATCGTTTAAATGAGCTAGTTGCAACGTTCTTATAAAGACCAACTCTTGATAGAAATAACATTTGGTGACAAGAGATTTTATGATAGTTAGGAAAACGCGCTACTGTAGAGTTTGTAAAAGGAGCGTTTAGCAAAATTAAAGCAATGAACACAATGATTTTTATACTAGTTCGCTCCACCAAGCTACGTCCAATCTCCTCTAAGACCTCTTAGAGGGTTCCACTATAATCTACAACAAGATTACAACTAAGTATTCTCACCACTCCTAGTATCACCTAGTCACTCCAAGTAACCACGTTACTCTAACAATAACCATCCTTCACCCATTCCTAGTTACACAGTATTCTCCGCCACTCTTGGTATCTTAGACACTCCCGATATCTTTCCGATACACTATCTAGTTGAGTTTTACCCACTCCTGGTTTCCACTAGACAAACTTGTCTAACAACTGTTTAACCCCACCGAGTTAAACGTAAAGTGTTTGAACTCTCTTTAAAATTTACAATCAAACAAATTTGGTACAAGTCCTTAGATCGTTACTCTCGCAGAGAGGATATGTATATAATATAATTCAATTTAACAGACTCTCAAAATTTTCTCTCTTCTTACAATCGTAAGCTTATATTTCAATGAAGCTTGGGAGTATTTTCTTTCTCTTTTGAGCTTTTCTTTTCTTCACAAATATTCTTTTTTGTATTCGTGTGTTTATTCTCTTGCTCTTTTCTTTTACATTCTTCAATATATAGGCTTCAAAAAAATGTCGTTAGATAGTACTTTGCTTCGACTTGAGATCTTTTTAGCCTTGTCGTAGGTAGCAACCATTGGTTAAAGTCAATTTGTCAAAGCAGACATACTTTTTCAGTTTTTTTTTTTTCAAAAGTGGGTTGTACGAACGTTCTGGTGTGACTTTTGATAGGAAGAACATTCCGTGAATGTCTTGTTTGTCTCTAACATCCACTTCTAATTTGTATTGGATGGAGTAGGTGGATACATGACATAGATAATCTGCATAGAGTAGAGTAAATATGCAGGCAGGCAAATATGTCATTTTTCTTATCACTTTTGTTGTTTTTCAATGTTGTGCATTTAATGACATTTAATGCATGTTCAAAACAACAAAGTGTTTTTCACATTTTCTACCGTTCAGGTAGGATTTAATCATTTGTACAATATTCTTCACCACTCCTAGTATGCCTTGACACTCCCGGTATCTTCCTAATACACTATCTAGTTGAGTTTGACTCACTCTTGGTATCACTTAGTCAATCCTAGTAACCCCGTTATTCTAACTAGAATCGAGTATCACCAACTCCTGGTTATGCAATATTCTTCATCACTCTTGATATTCCTAGATAATCCTAGTATCCTCAAGATATATTGTCTAGTTGAGTTTCACTCATTATTGGTTTCCACTAGAGAAACCCTTATAGCTACCATTTAACCCCCACCGAGTTAAGCGTTAAGTGTTTGTATTCTTTTCAGAATGTGTAATCAATCAAATCGCTTACAAGTCCTTAGACGATTACTATAATTAAGAGGATGTGTTTACAATACAATTCAATCTAACGGACTCTCAGAGCTTTCTCTCTTCTTACAACCATTAGCTTATGATTCTCTGAAGCTTGAGAGTATTTTCTTTTCTTTTTAGCTTTATTTTCTTCTCAAATGATTTCTTTCGTATTTGTGTGCTTATTATTTTGCTCTTGTCTTCAAGGATCTTTAATTTATATTCTTCAAGAAAATGTCTATTAAATAATACTTGTTTCGGTCTTCGGATCTTCTTGTCCTTTTCGAAGGTAGCAGTCGTAGCTTAAAGTCAACTTCTAAGAGTATACATGCTTTTTCAGTACTTTATCAAAAAAGTAGATTTTACAAACTCTTTGGTGCAACTTTTGATACAGAGAAAATTTTGTCAATGTCTTCTTTATCTTTAACGTTCACTTTTGACTTGTATTTGATAGAGCAAGTGAATGCTTAACATAGGTAATTTGCATAGAGTAAAGTAGATATACATGCAGACATATATACCCTTTTCTTATCACTTTTGTTGTTTTGAAACATTATGCGTTTAATGCTCTTTAATACGCGTTTAGAATATAAGCTTTTCAAAATTTTCTATTGCTCAAGCAAGACTTGATCGTTTAAGCAATCTAGTACAGATACCAAGCAGTTCATAAAAGTTTCATCGTTGGATGAAAACGTTGTTTGCTATAAGGTATCATTTAGCCTGTGAAAGGATTTTCCTAACAGTGCTTTGTTTAGTGATTATTTGTTTGGTTAAATAGTGCATTTAGTAAGATGTTTTTCAACACATGTTTTTGGTACATTGTTTATACCTTTTAGCGTGTTTACCAAAATCATCATTTTATACATCACAATGAGAGCTTGTCTAACATTATTTAGCAAAGTATAGCATGAGCACGTTTAACAGGACTTTCATATAACACATTGATGCATTTTGTGAGGAAATCGTTTGATAGTGCGCCTTCTCATATATTAGTGTGTTTACTAAATCTTTTCTTACAACATTTGGATTTCGTAAAGCTTTTTCATAAAATGCTTATCTTCAAACTATATTATTTTCCTAAAGATATATAACACTTTGTCATATGCTCATTTCGTTTATTGTTGTTTGTTAAACTTCAAAACATAGGAGGACGTTTAAACATTGAGTCTTATAAATGATCTTGTCTTAACACTTTGATCCCTAAGCCCAGTCATCCAAGACCAAGAACTTGTCACCCTATCTATTAGCCAACCCCTACCCCCTCTCAACCCCTTATGTCTATTCCCCAATCCTTAGCCATAATCCCACCCCAACCATCCCAGAACTACCTTCTGACCTCAAACCCCAAGAACTCCTAACCCACGTTCCTCACTTAATTGCCGAGAATAATGCGCGACAAGAAGCACGTATTGTCGCAATGTTTCAAGCAAATAAGGAGGAACAATAGGTCAATTTACAAACCCTTCTTAATACCCTAAACAGATTATGAATGGAAGGGGAAAATTTGTACTTATCTTTCCAATGCCTACGATTCTGCCTTTTTGGTTTCCTCAAGAAGTGACTGAACCTCCTTTCTTGTTCCTTAGGTTTAGGAACATACATTTTTCTCTCGTCATGTGACGTGAATAACCACTGTCTAGGTACCGTGATAGGGCTTTCTTTTCGGTCATTAAACATATATGCAAGAGGAATTATTTTACTCTTAGGTACCCATAACCAATTGGGTTCTAACTTGTTAGATACATGCATTTTCTTCTTTTTAGAAGTTGATGCATCATTACTTAACCTACTGAAACTACTATCGTTAGTTTTATATACATGTTTTGTATTGGGTTTTGTGTAACATAGACCTTGTTTGTTAGATAGGTGTCTACTTTCTCTTAATAGACGATTTAACCTATCATTTCCCTCAAGAGTTCTATTGAGAATTTTTGTGATGGTATCATTCTCATGCCTAAGAGATTCTATGATTTTAACATCTTTGACTATTGTTGTATTATCTACAAGTTTCCTACTTCACAACCTAGTTTCTTCTTTTTCATGTTCTGTGACACTCAACTCTAACCTAAGAATACTAACCTTTGTTGAAGTATCTTAACATTATCCCTAGATGCATATACTCTACCTTTTAGGTTTATTTTTCTATATTAGGAGTTCCATACGTTGATCACACAATTTTTTATATGTACATGACAATTTAGATGAATACGATAACAGTTCATAATATGCATTTCATATTGAGTGTAGATCTGAAAAGTTTACCTCATCATCAAAGTCATCTGATGTACTTCATTGAAAATCTAGTAGAACCCTCTAAGATATCTTAGAGAAGAACTAGATGTGACTTAGTTAAGTGAAATAGTATAAAATGTGTGTATAGTGTTTTTGCTCTACAAGCATTTTATCTACAAACGTAGCATATGTTTGCAAAACAAACAGTTAACACTCGCGCTAATTATTAGACACATCTTCCCTTAAGAGTCTTTTCTCCTAGATGTCATAGAAGTAGAGCTAAACTATCAAGCCATAAACATTTATGTTAGATCAGTGTCTTATATGTTAAGCGTTTTGCGACTCATGAGGATCATCCAAATCAATGTTGTCAAATATCAGCTTCGAAGATGACTTCTAGAAACACTATTCGACCTTCCTTCTAGTGTTTCTCGGAACTTCATTGAAAACATACTTTCTTTACGAGCATTAATATGTTCTTATTTTTCTAAAACACTTTCATTGTGTTTGTAAATTCTAAAGAGAATCAAAACACTTGATTATTTAGTTCAGTTGAACTAAATGCTCTAATAAAAAATACTAGTATTAAACTAAGAATGGATAAACTCGTATATTCAAATTAGATAAAGTTAAATAAAAAATGGTGAAACTTATTACAATATTTGAAGAATTAATAAAACGCTTTCAACCTAATTTAATCAGAGTAAATAAGAATAAAAATAAAACGCTTTCAACATAATTTAATCAGAATGAATAAGAATAAAAATAAATTTATCTTGTTCACTTTTCTTTATATACATTTTCCTAAATGTTAGTTAAAAACTTAAAAATGTTTAATACATATTTGTAAAAAGTTTTTATAAAAACTAACTCTATTCAATTTTTTTTAAATATTTCCTGTGTTTCAAATTTGAACTCATGAACTAAATTAATAAAGTTTTACACATCTAATGCTAAAGTGGCTACTTTAACGCATTTACATATTTTGAAAAAGAAAAGTCAAAATCCATAGTGTTAACTACGTAGTTCCCCGAAACATTAATGGACATTTACGTAAAACACAAAAACAAACCTTATTACAAAATCTCTTTCCTCCTTCGCTCTTATTCTCTCTTACTCGCGTCTTCGAGTTTCACAGCGAAGTCATAAAAGGTACTATCTTTTTCTCTCTCATCACATCTTCGGATCCCTAAATCTAGGGCTTCGTCTATTTCTTCGGAATTCGTCTAGTCAGTTTCTTAATTTTGTTATCAATTCTCGATTTGGAACCTCCGTCTCTGTTTACTTTTCTTCGTTGAAGTCGTGTTTTGCTCTCTTCACTGTGCTGATTTTGGTAATTTCTTATTCTATCTGTGAATGCTCTCTTCGGATCCTCGATTTCCTTCCTTGGTCTTGGTTGTATTTTTTAATTTTCGTCGTGCCTGCGGATATTTGTGCGAGATGTGAGTGAAGGTTCTAGTTTTGTTTTATTTGTGTTTTTTTGTTGAGTTTGAACTTGCGTTCGTACTTTCGCTGTTTGGTGCTGGATTTGTGATTGGGTTTGCTGCTGTGTGCATGGATACTTGGATTTCGTGCGGAGTTGCATGAAAGGAAAGGGAGGAAACCAGTGTTTTTGAAAATGAATTATGAGATTTGAGAGCTCTTTTATTTGCTTTGTTTGTGATGGTTAAAATTATAAATTACTAGATTTATGTTTTTTCCTTTTTTTGCTTTTGGGGTTATTGGAAGTTGCAAAAAGCCCACTACTATAAAGTTTTATAATCAATTACCCTTATTAGTCCTCAATATTGGTGTAATTTAAAAAACTTTAAGTAAGAATTTTCGATTGCTGTAGTTGGCAATGGTACTCCTCCAAATTTATGGCAAATGTTGTTGTATGCTCATATGAACTGTTATAAGTCTAGTTATGCGTTTGATATATGTCAGCACAAAAGAGGAAGATGTTGAATTATTTTCATTTTTCCCAATTGCATGTTTGCTAACTATGTCCTGTTTATTGCTGTATTTTTTCTGTTGATTTAATTCGTAATGTGGTCTATATTGTATTTATAACTTGTCAGGGTTTCAACAGATGGAAAACATGCAGAGCTTCTGGCAATTGGGTGATGAACTTCGCGGACACTCAAAAGCGTCAGAGGATCACAAGTGGTTAATGGTTGCTTCTAAGTTGGCTGAACAGACAAGATTGAAGGGGGAGCGTGTGAATAACCTTGACCTTTCAAAGGGCCCCATTGAAACAAGGTCAAGGGATAAATTTGGGTTCCAGGAAGAGAACAAATTTGATTCTCTCAACTTGAGCATGTTGAACCTGGACTCTAAATTTACTGAAAATATGAGCAAAAGCTCACTTCGAAATAGTGTTTACAGTATGAATGCAGTGTATCAGAAAAACAATGCAAACTTGGTGAGTAATGTGAACAGTAACAAGTATAGTGGTAATATTCAGCATAACAAAGAGCCCAACAATAACAGTGGCAACAGCAACAACAATGAGAGCAACAACTCAAATGCAACTGACAAAAGGTTTAAGACCTTGCCTGCAGCCGAGACACTCCCACGCAATGAGGTGCTTGGAGGATACATATTTGTCTGTAACAATGACACAATGCAGGAAGACTTGAAACGTCAGCTATTTGGTGTGTTTTTATTAAATGGAATCTGTTCTTCTGTCTTGAACATTATTAATCATATACTCCGTGATGACTGACTTCAATCATTTTTGGTAGGCTTGCCTCCAAGGTATCGAGATTCTGTTCGGGCAATAACACCAGGATTACCTCTATTTCTGTATAACTATACTACTCATCAGCTGCATGGCATTTTTGAGGTAAGCTATTCTAAATTTCTAACTACAGTTAATTATGTTGTGCTTCAGACTATGCAGCATGTATCTTATTTTAGGGCTATGAAATATTGAATTTGTGTTCCTGGTTTAAAGGATATTGACACAAAATGGGGCTAATTGTAATTTCTCAAGGAGTTGCACCCAAGAGTAGCTATGAAAGCTATTTGTGTTGCCCAATCGTTAGTGTCTGTGCTAAACATGTTACGGGCATGGAAATATTGTCTCGTTTCAGAAATACAGAACCTCCTTCTTCATTGTTATTTATACATTTAGAACATGTCTATATTAGATTACTTTTAGATACTATTATCTAATCGGTAGGCTTTTGTTGTTATGTTAATTGATAGAAAAAAATTGATTTTAGAGGGGCTAAATTATCAAGAATTTGTATTTAGCTGCTGTTGCACAGCTAGTAATGGGGTTACCTAATGCATAGGATAAAAATAGCAATGTTCTAATTTGATCTCATTTGTTTTTGGTTTTTTCTTTGCTTGGGTATTCTTGTCTGATTAGAGATTGGGAATCTTGTATTTGTTCTATCTTTTGAAAAGACGTAGATAGTTTTTTTTTCCTTCTTTTGTATAATTGTTCATAACAACTATTGAAATGTAATGGCCAAAATTGAGAAAGTTGATGATAGATAAATTAAATTTAGTTGATTATTTTCTAACTTTGAAGGCCTATGTTGCAGGCAGCAAGTTTTGGTGGCTCTAACATAGATCCAACTGCCTGGGAGGATAAAAAATGCAAAGGCGAATCAAGGTTTCCAGCTCAGGTAGAATTACAATTTTGAAATGAGGAAGTTCGTTTACTAGCTGTCATTCAATTATCGAATAAATAATATTCCCTCATCTCGTAGGTAAGAATCCGTGTTAGGAAACTCTGCAAGGCATTGGAAGAAGATTCGTTCAGGCCAGTATTGCATCATTATGATGGTCCAAAGTTTCGTCTTGAGCTGTCAGTTCCAGAGGTATATTTGACTATTGCTCTTTCTCTATTAAAAAAGAATTGTTCTTTGACATTGAGTTGTCACTGCTTGTTTCTCTCTCTTTGATGGGTGAATTTTGTTATTGGATATTGCAGACTCTGGATCTGTTGGACTTATGTGAGCAAGCTGGTTCGGCAGCATAAGCAAACAAACGAGGAATTTGCAAAATAGGTAGGTTTTGGTGTGCCAGCTGTGTGGTTTTGGCAGATTTTCCGTGAAGCGTAAGCTTGGAAATTAGTTTGTTGATGGATCATCTTGGGGGAAGTAAAGGGAGCGTGTTGAGAGTGAGACCCTTTTGTCTGGTTGGTGAATAAATGTTGTGCTATCTTATCCCCTGAAGATGCTTTGTAGCTGTTACATGACATTTAATACTTTTGTATGATTAAGTTAGTACAGACCTTGTTTGCAATCAAAGAGACAACTGTTTGTACTGGTATATCATGAATTTGTTGAACTAAGCAAATATAAAAAATTTTAAGTTTCGGTTACTTCTAAACTCTATTGAGTTGGCTGAAGTGATCGTGGGCTCGTGGAAAATAGATTATCTCAATAATTGATTACATCTGTAATCTGCTTTCATTACAATAGATTAGTAAATATCAGTTTGTTATGCTAAGTTTAGTAAAATATAGTTATGAAACAATTAATTTTGATTGAGGCTCCAAAAGATTAGCTTTTATATATAAAAGAACTTTGTATTAAGTTGAAAAGTATTATTATTTTTTTTAATAACAATTGTTATAAATTTCTGGATATTATTGTCTGAAATTGATATTCCCTAAAAAGTTCTTAATCTATTGGCAGTTGACTCCTGTCTTTTCTTTTTCATACAAAGTTTCTCGTGCATATTATATCTTTTCAATTAAAAAATTAGATTTGAAAATCAGCACATTTTTAATGTATTTTTCAAAAATTAATATATTTTGGAAAGTAATTTCATGTCGGTAGATAAAACTAAATTGGTTTTTAAAATTGATAAAAGTAATCAGATGGATTATTATATATATGAAAATTGCTTTAACAAATTTGAACGGACCATTTGTTCCTGGTGAGTGATGCCGCTTACGAATTTAATTTATGTAAATTTAATACTATTAGTTTCGGCCGAGAATGTCTTAAAAAAATAAATTAGATTTTAGAATCCAGGTTTAAAAAATTACCAAATTTTATAATCTAGTTTAAAAATTCATTAAATTTTAAAATTTGATTTAAAAATTCACAGAATTTTGAAATCTTCTTAAGTTATCATATCTTAAAATTTATTGAATTTTGAAATCTAGTTAAACAACTCATCAAATTTTAAAATCTAATTAAAAAAATTACTAATTTTAAAATTCAATGATTATATTAAATATAATTTAACTTAAATTTAACATAAGATTTTTCTTCTTTTAATCGGATTCTAAAATTCAGTATAAAAATTATTAAATTTCAAAATTTAAAAGAAATATATTGCTAAATTTCAAAATCTAGTAATTTTTTAAATCGAATTTCAAAATCTAATTTGATTAAAGAAGGGAAGTACAAAATTAGATTTAGGTCAAAAAGACCAGGATGTTAGGTAGGTGAAGATGTTAGGTTGGTGAAATAATTATAAGAGAGAGAAAAAAAAAATTCCCTTATCAGAAATGTAGTTTATATATTAAGAGAAAGTTTAGAGATAAGGAAAAAACTTGGAAGTGTAGGCAAAAGTCCCTCTTAAAGTATAAGAAGTTAGATATATGATTTTTCAAATATAGTTTAACTTTAATAGATAGTAAGATTATGTTAAGATTATCTGCTTTTAATCAAAATAAATAATACTAAGTTTAAGAATTTAATCATGTTTTATTTAAATATGTATTGTATAAATTTGTATTGTTTTTTTATCAGCGTATAAAATTGTATCATAAATAGATGGTTAATATTGAAAAGAAAAGCAAGACAAGTTTGGTCTTTTCAAATCATTAAATAATATATTTTTAATAATTATAATATAACAGTTATAAAGAAGTAAATACACTTAATATGTAAGTAATACAAACTTAAATTAAATTTGTTGAGTTATTTACTCTTTACGACAATTTCCTAAGCTTCCTTATGATTTTACATAGCAGATTAATCCATCTTGAGATTACATACTCAATTTGATGTTTTTAATACTGTTAAAAAAAAAAAATTATCTTTTGCATAGAAAGTTGAGGCCAATAGAAATAATTGATTAAGATATGATATAAGGGTGAACATTTAAGTTTATATGTTTTAATGATTTTTTCAAGTAGGTCATACATGGAAGTTCATCCATAAATATGATTATGGAGCAAGAAGAACTTATTAAACGAATAGCTACAATAACTAAAACTAAAATCTAAGAAAGGAAGTCAAGTCCAAACCCTAAACACACCTTAAGGAGATTTCTTACAATGTAAGCTAACGAATTAAATGAAGAGTTAAAAAAGTCTAGTTTAGACATTATGATTCTTAATTATGAAGAAAATGGTAAAAATGATCTCTCTTTTGTACCTTTTAGAACTAATCCCATTGTTTGGAATAAGGAAATGAGTATGCATTCTTAGGGTTAGTTTACAAGTTCCAAATGTAGCAAAGGGTTGGAATATAGCCAAATATAACGAGTAAAATGATCAACAAACATGCAATAGTAGCGAAGACCATTGATAAGCTGTCGTTAAAGCTATCAAATTAATACTACTTTTCAAGGCAACTTCAGTATTGCCTAGTAGTATTCAAGAAAGTAGATAGGGCTACAATAACCCTAAGTCGTCTCCCAACGAACACGGAATTGCTTTCGAATATCTGAAACTTATGTATGCTATGCAATGCTTAAGAACAAAAGTGAGGATGTTTAAAGATTGTT
>NW_014543262.1:4657976-4684703 GCF_000741045.1 Vigna radiata var. radiata | reverse complement strand
AATAAACATTAGAACATCCAAAATAATTTATGCAACTAAGAATCACATTTTAAGCATCTTTAGTTCCCAAACCCAATAAATCCAATCGTCATAAATTCATATTAAATCAATCATTTAAGCACAAGAATTTCATCAAAAGTTTGAATTTTAAAGCGTAAATGTGGACATAAATATGCACTCATCAACCATCAATGGATAAAACAGGGGAAGTCCATACATCAGAGAAAATTATTTCCAAAGGATAAGATGATTTAAGAGTGGATTCATTGAAAGGAAGTTTATGAATTTTATTAATTTGACATGAGTTGCAATCTGATTGCTGGAATTTATTTGAACCCAAAGAAAAATGCTGCTGAATAAATGTTAAGATAGAAGAGGAGGGATGCCCAAGTCTATGGTGCCATGAAGCAGATGAGTCTTTGTGGACAGAATGGACTGACGGAGAGTTGGCTGGCCAGAGATAGAGTCCATCCACACATGAGCCATTATGGGTTATTTGACCTGTCTGCAAGTTCTTAACATAAAAAGAGTTTGGCAAGAAAACAACAACAAAGTTAGTTTGTTTGGTGAGTTGAGAGACAAAAAGGATTTTTTGTTGCCTGGAAGGAACACACAAAGTGTGGGAGAGGGATAAATCATTAAGTAAAAGTGTTCCAGAATGAGTGATGTTTAAACCTGAACCGTTGCCCATAAACAATGAGTCTGGACCCGTGTACGGATGATGAAGCGCTAGATTGTCAAGATCATTGGTGACATGATGCGTCGCTCCACTATCAACCAAAAAATTATTTTGAGAAGTGCCAATGGTTACAGTATGAACCTGAACCTGTCTAGGGTTAGCAGAGGAGGAACGAGGAGGCATTGGGACACCAGGGTGTTGCTGCTTGAAGGTGTGACACTGAGACAGAACATGGCCCTTGACATTGCACCATTGACACCGACCAAGAAACGGTTTGTGATAGTCAGGGCGTGAGGATGATGATGCAGAAAATTGTCTAGATCGAGTTTTATCATAATGGTTGGGTCGAGTCTGTGCATTCAAGGCTGTCATGGGAGCAGGAACCTGTCGTTGAGCAGCAACAAGGGAAAGTTCTTGAATGAGAAGCTTCTCGAGGAGGTCGTAAAAAAGAATGGGAGTGTCCCTTGCATTGACGCCGTCAATGACAACTCTATAACCATTGTTGAGGCCACACAAGACATGGTCAGTCATGTCTTCAACGGAGACAGGAGAGCCAAGTGAGGCAAGGAGATCTATAGTTTGCTTCAGAGAATGCATGTAGGTGGTGATGGACTGGGTACCTTTGGATGCCGTGTGGAGACGCTCCTTTAACTGCTTGAGGTGGCTACGAGATGCCTTGGCATAGGTGCGTTGGAGAAGAGTCCAGAGATCATGTGATGTCGTTGTTTGAGACACCAGGGATGCCACTTCAGGGGAGAGAGTGGTGAGGAGAGCACCGTATATAAGACGGTCCTGTCGACGCCAGGTTTGATAAGCAGGATTCGGAGTTGCACCGGTGGTGGAGATCGTCATCGGCGGCGTAGGAAATGATCCATCTGGATATTTGAGAAGATCATAGCCATCAAGAAGAGCTTCAACTTGAAGTTTCCAAGTGAGGTAATTTGAGGGTAGAAGCTTGGTGACACTACTAAGGGTGATGCAAGTGAATGATTTTGATGGCTCATGAGAGTTGCTAATAGATGAAGAATTGTTGTTGGCCATGGGAGGCAAAAAAAAAAAGGAAGGAGCGATGTCCTGTGTTGAGGAAAAAAAAACAAAAAAACGAAGATGATCGTTTTAGGCTGATACCATATAGAAAGTATTTGAAATGAATTGATTTGATCATTGGATTACAATAGTATAAATATACAAATTCATAACCCAATTTGAAAGAGTTAAAAGGAAATAAACTCCACCAATTTAATATCAGTTATTGTAATATCAATCATAATAATTGATATTTTAATATCAATTATTATAATATCAATCATTGATATCAATCATAATAATTGATATTTTAATATCAATTATTATAATATCAATCATAATAAATGATATTTAACACTGACAATTAAATTAAATAAAGGNAAAGTAAATATACAAAAATTAGCTAATAAAGGCTAATTATTACAATTTAAAACTAATTATTATAATTAATAAGCCTTGATAAAAATCTAATTAGAAAATAATGAAGAAACAAAAAAAGAAATTGAAAATAAAGCTTCACATAACCTTTTAGAACAAACTATCGCACAAATGAAAATTTTTTAATATGTTAATAAAATATTCTAGAAATTCTCATAACAAATAAGGGATACGATGTAAGAAAAAAAATCTAAATCCTAATACAAAGTAGTAACTCCTTTAAAAGAGGAACATTCTATAGGAAAACTAATTCCCAAATACCTATAAAAATATAAAATATGTGTATCTAAAAAACAAATAATTCTTATTGCAAACATCTTTAATCCTACTTAGGAAACCCTATTATGGTACTAACAGTGGATACTCTCATTAGATGATTGGCAAAAAGTTTATGTTCCACAAAAAGACCTCTTAAGCTAATTTATATTGAATTATTTTGTCCTACAAGAACCAAGTCAGCAAGATAGTAAGACAAAAAAGGATAACATGTGACAACATTGAATTAATGAAGAAAGGACTTATCTCACGTGTGTAACTCGTGCAAAGCTCTGGATACCACTTAATGGAAGCCTCCTTGGTCTAGAACTTCAATTCCATATGTTGGAAGACATAGTGCAGCAAAATGATTGAGGATTTAAGTGGATTGGTGCAATTCAATGAAGCTGTGGTGTGTGCATGGTGCCTCAAGCTCAAACAACCTATCCACTTAGGAAGGAAGCTAGAGGAGAAAAAGAAGAACTCTAAAACAGAGAGGTCTCAAGAGCAAGCATGGTTGGAAATTTCTTTAACATTTCATTACTTACTGATGAATCATTATTTTGTACTATTCACTCAGCTTTTCACACCAAATTGTATTAGTGAATTGTGTTTAATTCTCCATTATTGTCTCATATTCACTATTTGGGCTTAATTTGACTAGTAATTCTTATTTTAATTAATTTGAATTATTTGAACTTAATTACTCCAATTATTATTTGCAAGACAATTTTGGAATCATATTTTGGGACAACAAAATTGTGGCCACGTCATTTATTATTTTCCACATCAACAATTGTTTTTAATTTCGTTTGTAATTTTAATTCTTTTTATTTTGGACCAGATTTCAGTTTTCGGTTTATTTTTGGTCAAATTAGGAGAAACCCATATGAAGGTCATTTTTGTCCTCGGGGGTTATTGATACCCAAATCAGATTTGGGAAAAATTCTCTCTCTCTCTCTCTCTCTTTTTCAATTTCGTTTTAGCCTGAGGCATTTTTGCATCTCCCCTTTTAGGGGTTTAGGTTTGTTTTTGTTTTCCTTTTCTTCTGATGAATCAATTTTGTTTTCAATTGCAAATCCATTTTTGTTTTCAATTGCAAATCCATTTTCGTTTTCTGTCCTTGCTTTTACGTTTTCCTGTTCTTGCAATTTCAGTTTCCATTTCTAATTTCACATTCTATTTTCAATTTCGCATTTGAATCCAATTTCGTATTCCAATTTTGCTCTTTCGTTTTCGTTTTCCCCAATTTAGTTTTCCCTAGTTTCGTTTGCAGGGTCTATTTCATTTTGCTATTTAATTTCAATGTTTATGTTGTGTTTTACTGTGTTTGATTTAGTTTCCATGGAAGAATAATTTTGTTTGAGTTGGGCACTAAGGAGATTGCATTGGTTGTTTGAGATCTCTACACTGCATTATAATTCTGTTGTTCATACCTTGCATAATGTTTAATCTATTATGTGCTACCAATTAGGTATACACTTAGTTGCCTAATTTGTTTTTAATCTTTGCTTAGTTGATTAGAGTCACACTTGCTTAATTGTGGTGGTGCATTGATTGAATGTGTGCATGACATTTTCTTAATTCGCTTTTATGAAAACATGATTAGGTTTCGTTTAGTTGGTTAGCCTGTGTTGGATTAGGGGTTAGAGGAGTGGGTAATTGTTGTTATTATGTGATTGGAAGCATTTCAATCGAACTAGTGGCCAACCTGTTTTTAATTAGTGTTTGAATTAATTAATTTCAATTAGCATAATCTGTTCACAAAATTCTCCCACCACGTGTTTGATCTAATGACTGAACCAAATGTTGGTCCTTGAGAGACAACCTAGGAGTCACTTCCTAGTATATACTGCACTTTTAATTGCATATTAATTTGATTGAGTACGACCTCGATCACTTGCACAAAAGAAATTTACAAAGTATAACACGCTCTTATTTATATGGAAGGAAATCTCTCTATTTTGTTAGCTTTTCCCTCTGAAATTCAAATTAAAAGCCAGCTGGAGAGGTCAACTGGAAAGGTCACATGTTGCCTACCAAGTCACAAGGTAAATGAGGCAGCAACATGTAAAAGGTGTGAGCATAGACCGCTAGTGCTAAGCATTCCTTGGTACCGCTAGGCAGTAGCTCTCGGTTAGCTTGATGTTTCGCCCAATATGCTTGGTTGAATGATTCATGGGCTTTAGTGAACATATCCTAAGGTTTATATGATCCTGTAATAAAATATACCAAGTTTTTAAGAGCAAAAAAAAAGGAAGAACTAATAGGAAATCTTCAATAGAAGCAAAGTCCTTTACAATCCTTCTTCCTCTTGTATTCTTCTTGCCATGACTCTTGTTAGAGGTCATATTCTTCCTCTAGACGGTCCTCCATCATAGATTTTAGGGAAACACTGTTGTGTATGTTCTTATTTTGAGAAGATTTTGTATTAGCACTTCGATGATTTGCGTAGCTTCTCGTCTAGGTTTTCATTTAATTTGAGCAAACACTCAGACATTTCAAGTTAGGTAGGTGCTTCTTTTTCTAAAAAGATTCCTTTTAATGCTTATTGTTAAACTTAAAAATTTGGGTTGCTAGATGGTCTAGTCTCTCTAGATTATATTGTCTCAACAACTTATTTCGTAATGAACTTGTTTTAGACAAAGGTTTTTGTGAATTAATGTACACTTTGATTTAAGGGTTAAAGTCCTAAACTTTGATGTGAAATTAAAATTCATCTGTGTTCAAAACTTTGATACATTTTAGTTACCAAACTTTAAAAATGAGTGGATACTGTCTTTTTAACCCAATTACGATGTATATTTGTTTGACGTGTCAAACACGTTTTCTAACTTACATTAAAGCATAAATGTATCAAATAATGTAAACAATTCAAATACTACTATGTTTAACATGTTTACACGATTTGATATGTTCATGCTTTAATGTCAGTTCGAAAACATGTTTGATACATAAAAAAAATTAACTAATTATGTTAAAATGATTATATTATTTTTTTAAGTTAGTGGATTAAAATATATTAAAATTTCAAACATAAACAATTTTAATTTTATATAAAATTTTTATTATTGATTTATTTAAACAAATAAATAAAAATTTAATATTAAAAGGTGGTATAAGAGTTTTTAAATTTATAAAATTTATCATGTTAGTAGCATCTAGTCAGAATGTTATATAGTTATTCTTTATTGGGTTAAATATGTTTTTAGTCCCTATACTTTAGGACGATTTTGGTTTTAGTCTTTCTTTCAAACTAAGGTACAATTTAATCCTTCAACTCTATAAAACTCTGGTTTTAGTCCTTTTTACCGAAATTTTTTAACTTTATTTACTGTTTCAAACATGTTTCATCTTAGCATTTGGATTGTTTGAAACAACAAATAAAGTTAAAAAAATTTGGTAAAAAAGACTAAAATCAGAGTTTTTTAAAGTTGAAGAACTAAACTGTACCTTAGTTTGAAAGAGAGACTAAAACCAAAATCGCCCCAAAATATAAAGACAAAAAAGATATTTAACCCTTCTCTATTACATCGCTAAATGCTTGTAATAATAAATATCAGAATTAACAAAAAAATTCACTTAATTAGCTTTTAAATTCTGTGTGTTGTCCAAATTCACTCTCCATTAAGCCTTGAACTTTGTCCTTTGACATCAATTAATCATAAAACCATCTTAATATGAGTTGGTCAATCTTTTCTATAAACAAACTCTTGTAATATGAGTTACCACATCTTCTTACGTATCACGTGTAAATCTCTTATTGTGAATTAAATTTTTAAAAATTAATAATTATCAAGAATGTAAAATAATAAAAATATACGTACATTTCGAAAATAGTTAAAAAGACTCATCTTATAATAATATTTATATAAAATTCGAACAAATCAGACTATAACTGATTTCAAGTAGTAACTAACAAACTATAATTTTTCAGTTACAGAAGTTCTGTTTCTAGAAATAAAGTTTTATAAATACAAATTGATCCATGTAAAGTATCATTTAATTTTTTTCACTTTAAGACTCACATATTTCCTATATTTTATTTTATCTACATTTTAGTCATTTCAGCTCTTTTTATCTCAATTTTCATCAACAATTAACTGATCAATTAGTAAAAATTTAATTTTGACTTCTAAAAAATATCACTCCTTCTATTACACTCACGACAAGAACATTATATAATTTTTAAGTATAATTAGTATGAATTATAAATAATAGAATAAATTATATTAACAAGAATAAAATAATAACTACTAAAAAGAGTTACAAACTTTCTTTTATATACGGATGATAACAATATTCTGATAACATTTTATTTTATAATATTTTAATATCATCTATATCTATATGTCATGATTAATTTATGTTGATGTTTATAATTATTATTAATTCTGAAATAATTTTGGATCAATCATAAAATGACATATAAATAATATTAAGATATTGTTAAAAAAATATTTTCAAAATATATTATCCATATCATATATATATAATTATGTGATTAATTCATGTCAGTATTTATAATTATTATTGATTATAAAATAATTTTATAACAATCATAAAATGACATAATTATGTGATTAATTCAGTGTTTATAATTATTATTGATTGTAAAATAATTTTATCAATCATAAAATCATATGTATGATATTAAAATATTGTAAAAAGAATGATTTCAAAGGATCATATTATATATATATATATATATATATATATATATATATATATATATATATATATATATATATATATATGAAAGCTATTTCTAAGTAGTTGATATTCTATTCTAACCTCAAAGAAAATCGCCCCTTTAAGGTGGAAAGGAAAGAAAGTTTAGGTGGGAGTGTGGAAGGCAAAGAACGAGATAGGGCATTGGCGACAGTGCGCTCTTGCACCCGAGCAATTCACCTCCTTCTGCTTGTTCATCATCACCAGCATCGTCATCTATTTACTCAACAATCGTATCTGTAACTTCAACTACCCTTTTATTCAACCATGTAAGCATTCACAATTTCTTTCACGCCTTCCCTCCCACTACCTTCTTCCTTTAAATCAAAACCAAATCAAATACAAATGTTACTATCCTCTTACCATTGCGTGATTCTGTTCGTTTGTTTGTTTTTTGAAACACAAGGAAGCTGAAGGCGTCAGTGAATCGACCTCCCACGCCAGATGTGGTCGAAAATGCCCCTGAAAGGGAACCCACGCTTCAAGAGCTCATCAATATCAAGGTTTCGTCTTTTTACTTGTTTTTTCTGTTTCAAGTTTCAATTGCTGTTTTAATTTTTGGTGGAACGATTATTATGGGTCTTGAAGGTTAGTTTAGTTTGTTATTTTGGTGTTGTTGGGTTTCTTGAATGGCTGTGAAGTTGATTGAGACTGGGGAGAAGGAGCGCCTCATGGAGCTTTTGAGGGAAAGACTTGTTGACTGTGGTTGGAAGGATGAAATGAAAGCTCTTTGCAGGTATTTTTTTTTTTTTAGTGAATAGTACACGCACTTACCACAAATATGATGAAACTATGGAGAATGGGTTTCTTGGAAGGGACTAATGATCTCTTAGTATGAAGATATCTGTGGAAAAATATTAGATAATAAGATAAGTTTGTTATTGTTACTAAATGCCATTTAAAGTCATACACTATGATTTTAGTTTGGTTGGCAGTTTATTATACTTTCATGCTATTGGTTTCTCTTATTCCACTACACTAAAGAGTGTCCTGGTTCATGCTACTGTAAATGCCGCTGGAAATGAGCTTTCGCACCCTGTGGGGATTGAACATGTGTTCCCACAATGTGTGAGAACAAGGTGTGTATTCACGTCAACCTATAGGACAGTGTATTATGCTGATAATAAATGGAAATTAATTCCATTTTCATTTTATTTTAGGTTTGTCACCATGATCCTTTTTTCCCTACAGAGGGACTTTTTGGGTTCTAGCCTTGCAGGGTCATTTATTATCGATTCAGTAAGTGAGTTTTAGGATTTATCCCTAACTGAGTCGACTTGACAGAATAGCATCAATTGGACACCAAATAGAAGTTCTAGATGCCCTTTTAAGATACTAGAAGCAAAATAAGTATTTTCTAGTAGAGGGGAAAACAGAATGATTCGAATTTGAAATTAAATATTTGCCATTCTATATTAGACTCTAGTTCCCATTCGGAGCAGTAACACAAGGGTGACTTCTTGAGTTTCTGTGTAGAAACTTTTGCTTAGGGGAGAGACAGGCCAAACACATTCTCTTATGCGTACACCCTTTAATCTGTTTTCAACACAGTACGTATTGACAAAAAACATGTAAGATTATGATACTTTTGGCATATGACATTATGCCCTTTTGGTTTAGAGTACCAGAGACCACATGTATTTTGTTATATCAAATTTAATTACTAATCTAACTTATTAGCACTAAGATTTTATTCTTTTCTAAATAAATGCAATTTCTCTTATCATTCTCTAATCATAGTAGTTAATAGTATGAGATAGTGCCGAAGCAGCTATCCACCACAATGGTGGGTGACATCGTGTCACATGAAGGGGCTGAAAGAGAAGACCCCACAACGGTCATGTTTTTGCTTACTGTTATTGTTAGGAAAGGACTCCATAATGGCAACGTTTTGGCTTCTGGTTACTTTTTTATAAATGGTAAAATAGTAAAACCCTTATCTAAAACTTCTCAATGTTTCAGTTTCTTATTTTGTTTCACAAATCACGTACGCAAGTGAGTACTCCCTCCAAACCACTTTTACTCATTCAGGCCTCTCAACTACCTGTAAACTTCCAGCAACCACTGATGTGTTTCTGGCCGATACTGCTATTGAAGACTATGGCTCAGATTTCTAATTAACTCTAGACATCTCTAGACATTTAGATACAACTTTAAGTTTGGCTGGCGGAATAAACGAATTACTTCTACTTTTTGTTTGGTGTCCGCTTTGTGTGTCTATCTAGTGCTTTGGTTGTGTGTAGTGTTAAATTCATTACGTGCTTTAGTTGGCACTTAATTCTAGAACTGTGTGACTATACACAAAATGATTCCATGGTAATATCAGGTTCTTCCTGGCTGTACAGTCATTCAACTTTGCTGTTTTATCTCACCCTGTTCTTTTCTGACTGTTTCTACCTTTTCGTGTTGATAAACATTCACCTGTGTGAAATTGGAACTTGTTGTCCTTTTTACTGCAGAGCCGTTGTGAAGAAGAAAGGGAGGAATAATGTTACTGTGGATGAACTTGTACATGTCATTACTCCAAAGGGCCGAGGTAGAGAATTAGGTGTTTCATAGTTTGAATTTATTTTCTTTTCTTTCCTTCATACAAAAAATTACCAAGCTTAATAACGTTTTCTGATCTTTGTTACCGACCTCATTTATAGGATAAGACATTTTTGTTGTGGGTTGTGCATATGGAAAATATATAGAAAATTAGTATTTAGTTTAATAAAACTCCTCATCAGGTCAACACCACCCAAAATTCTTCAAAATCTACTGATTAATATTTTATGTAGCCCTTACTGAGCAGGGTACTACGTGTTTAAACATTTGAAACTGAACAATTTTGCCAGTGTGTTTTCTTTTTTCACAAAAGTGTCGAACTTGTTTTTGGCAGCCTCCGTTCCTGATACCATAAAGGCTGAGTTGTTGCAGAGGATTCGCACTTTTCTTGTGTCAGCTGCTCTCTAATATATTCAAGGCTTGGTCGGTGTTAAACCTCACCAATATGTTGTAAAGTTTATGGGTGGAACTAGTAAGATCTGCACACACTTGTACTAGGTTTTTTCTGGAAGGTATATGAATATGTCTTGTAAAAGCATGATCATTTCACTCCTAACAATATAAATTTGAAAAATAATTTTTTATCCAAAATTACTACTATGTAACAGTCTTATTCCTTGCTTTTATTCTGGTGTTTATGCAAAAACATTTGTTACACAAGCAAAAGTTCGTTTAGTTGCTTATGTGCTTTTAAATATCATCGTACTACATTTGACATAAATAAAATTTCTGATACATGCACGTGGAAGGTAATAATAATTCCTTTATTTGAAGATTTCATGTTTTTACGAAACAAAGCTATGTACATATTCATTTCAGGTCAAGAAAATCCTTAACTTATACACCTATAATTGCAATTCCACACCATTTCAAAGGTATGATCTTTGAGCCTTTAACTACATTATTCGACCCCAACTTTCGGTATCTTGAGCATTGAAGTCTATTTAGGTGTACTATCTCAGTTTGCTAGATCTTCTGTACATCTAGCCTCTTTTCCCTTCATATCATTTGAAGGCCTTCCAATTTGTCTTGAAAGTTAAACAGACTCAGAAGTCACATTGGGCCAACTAAATTGTGCCCTCACATTGCCCAAGATAACAAATAGGGAAGGTTTGATGCTGGCATCTTGAGCACTGATGGAGAAGGGAAGGATTATCACAGCATTAGATGTTCCTACCAAATCTATAATCATAATGCATTGGGCTTTATCGTAGCATACCGATTCATCGATGACATAATTTCATGCTGAAGTTTGATTGCATCTCTAGAATTACATTTTTATATGAAGGCAAAAAATGAGTTTGTTTTCAATTCGTTTTTAAGAGAATTTAAACAAGTTGACCAGAAATTTATGACACTTCATTTAGAAGTGATTGGATGATCTACTATATATGATAAAATGGTGGGTTTGTAGGTCAAAATGACACGGTAATCCATAAAAGTAATCATCCAAATACTACAAACGCTAAACGATTCATCAACATGACTCTTCTATAAATTAGTCTTGCAAAAGTAAAAGGATTGGGTATTAGGATACCAATTATAACATTGTCAACCAGAAATCTTAAATACAACTTTTATAGTAATTATTATAAATTAAGTAGTTTATAATTTTTAAATAATTCATGATTACATGAAAATTTAAAAATATTTGTACTGTGAGCATATTTAATATAATTCATATAACATTTTCATTCATATTTGATATTGGTTACTTTTTAATAATTTCAAAGAGATTAAAAACTAACAGTAACATAATGTTTGATGTTTATTTTCTTAGTCCTATCTTCACCTTCTAAAATAATAATTTTTTTTACGGATCATTTATTGGACGGCAGAAAAATGCAGGAAATATTTTTATATTGTTTTTTAATTATTTTTTCTGTCAAGAAAGAATATTTATTTGGTTTTGCACTCAGCAGTACAATTCTTTTATAACGTGTTTGATGAGACAATTTAAGACAGTAATTTCTTTATTTGGTAAATTTAAAATTTCTTAGAGTAGAATAAGTTGTTTAGATGAGACAATTAGAAGAAAATTGAAATTTTATAATTTCAGAGTAATTAGATTACTTAAAATTAAAGAATTTTGATTTTTACTTGAAAAGTAAGAATTTTAAATATTTATATTTTCAAATTTTTTTATTTTGGGTTGATTATTGTAGGTCGATTTTTTGTTGGTCAATATTCAGTGGGTCCTCGTATTTTTTCGGTTTTAATTGGATTTATAAACTTGTAATATTGAGTCAATTAAGCCTTTTCGGTTAAGTTTTCACTAACGTCATTTAACTGTGAAGACTTGGTGCATACTCAAAATGTTGATGTGACAGTGTTATATCACGTCAAATTTTTTTAGGTGAAACTAACCGTGGTCATTTCCCCCATCCTCGCCGCCATGGCCAACCACCATGCTCATTTGGTCAGATAACCACCCTCCATCAGCGCCACCACCCAGATAATGAATCACACCATTGCCTATCCTTCTCTTACCACTAATGTTGCAAGCAACGCAACATCCAGCATAAACACCCAGAATCGCAAGCAACCTCATCGCTCCACCATGAACCACGAGCGCTGCCATCACCACAGTGTCGCTGCCACCAAACCCTAGCATAATGTCGCCATCACCTCGTGCAACCATCATTTTCCTCGCACAATTCACCTACAACCCAAATCGTAGCGGCGAAATCATCTTCTTCACCATCACATCGCGCCTTCATCGAGAAAAAAACCCAATTCGAAAACGAAAATCCCAAATCCCTAAATTGCAAGCCAAACTTAAGAACAAAAAATCCTAAAATGCAAGATCACGAACCCCAATCTCGTACTAACAATATGCAGAGAGGAAATAAGAAACCCACCCAAATCGCAAAATAAAAAAACCCCAAAATTCGCAAATTGCAAATCAAGAAAGCAAGAACATAAACTCAAATTCCCCAAAATTCGATGCTCGACGTTATTGCCTTCGCTAGCACCACATGTTGTTCGCAATTCCCCTCACCAGACCCAAATGCAAGAACAAAGCAGAACCACCTGAAATCGCGAGAGCGAGAAACCAAAAACCCAAATCAAACCCCAATGCCCAAAATGTAAATGCCCCATTGTTGCCACAAAACCGTAGGAGAACGCAGACCCCCATGCCGCGAAGACCCCACCGCCATCATACTAATCGTGCCAAGACGATGGAGATCGCTCCTAGCCGCTGAAACTTGCCTCTCCTCCCTATGAAAACGCAACAACAAAGAGTAGAAGAAAGGAGTCTCCTAGAAACCCTAAGTCGCGATCTTCAATTCGCATATCAATTTGTCTAGAACCGCTACTTCAGTCACCGATCAAGGACACACAATACGCAAAAGGGTCGATGTATCTTAAGCCAAATGGCAAGAACACATACACTTGAAGAACTTCACCTGAAATTCTCTCAGTAGGTTGATGTCAACCTAGCTCCACAACCCTAATGATAAGAACAGAAAATATAAAAATTTAACATATCCACGTGGAATTGTTGATTATATTATAGATCACCCCTTCAATTTAATATACAATGCCATGTCATGTAAAAAAAACACAGTTCAGCATAGTTAGACGACGTTAGTGAAAACTTGACGGAGAGGGTTTAATTGACTCAAATTTACAAATTTATGAACCCAATTGAGACCGAAAAAAAACGAAGACCCACTTGACATTGACCAACAAATATGAGGTCCAACAGAGGGTTTAAACCTTTTTATTTGATTTTGGATTAACTTGACTTAATCTCATGTTCTCAATCTAACTTAGTTTGATATGGTTATGATATGATATCTCAGTCTAAAATGACTTAATTAAACTTGGTCCACTTTGTCTTTGTGCTGCCTAGGTCAACATGACTTGGATTTGGCATGAGCTTGACCAGACTGAACTTGACTTAATATGGGTCTAGTTCAATTCAATTGAAGGTGATACTACCCTGATTCAACTTGACTTGGATCCAAGTTAGCTTAGCTTGACCTTGCCAATACATAGTTTTCTTGACCTATGCTCAACTTGACCTGATCTTTGTCGAGCTAGTGTTGAGATTGGTATTGTGCAGCAAAATGTATAAAAATGTGAAAACAATCAATAAACAACAGGGGAGGAGTGAATTGGTTCTTTTAAGAATTATTATATTCTTTCAGTAATTTGATTGAACAGTTTATAAACAAAGAGTATAAGATGGAGAAAATCACATAAAGGATTTTTATCCTGGTTCGAATTAACAGATTCTACGTCCAGTCGTTAATCACTATAAAGAGTGATTAACCTTTTCACTATAATTCAGTTTCAGATTACAATCAAAGTAATTCAAAGATTAGGAACAAAATACACCTTCCTTCAACACACAATGGAAAGAAATCAACTCAATCAACTTGAAGAGAATCGCTTGGACCGTAGACGCACTAACCACAAGCTTCTCCTTTTTACAAGAATTGATTGAACTCAATCTTAAACTCATAGAACTTCCTCATAATTGATTTGTGCTTTCAAGTAGTTTAGGTAACCTCTTACAGGTTTAGGAGGATTGCTTGCTTTCCTTTTTGACAAGCTGCACATAGTTTGTCGTTTTCCAATCTTAACTTTGGCAACCTAATAACAAGATCTTTTGAAATCAATTTATTCAAATGTTGCATGTGCATGTGTGCAACCCTTTTATGCCAAAACCAAGGATTTTCTTCCTTTGCAACTAAACATGTTATGCTATGGCTAGATGCACTTTCAATGTCAATCAAATATATGTTATTATGCCTAACACCTTGCAATGCAATATCATATTAATCTTTAAAATAAATAGTACATTTATCACTTTCAAAAGTTACCTTGAGTTTATCGCATAATTGACTTATGCTTAGGAGGTTGTGCTTTAGTCCTTTAACATATAACACATGTTTGATGGTTAAGGTATGTCCTCCTCTAATGTCTCTGGTTCCAATTATCTTTCCTTTGTTGTTATCCCCATAAGTTACAAATCCTTGCTTCTTTTTCTCAAAGTTTATGAACCTTCTCTTGTCACCCGTCATATGTCTTAAGCATCCAATATCAAGATACCACAAAGACTTTTTTGACTTTGAAGGTTCCTACAATACAATTTAAACAAGAATTTTAGGTCCCCAATCTCTTTATGGGTCCTTGGGGTTAAAATAAAGTTAAAAATCACTTCACAACTTTAACCCAAGCATACTTTCCATTTGGTATGCCAACATGCTTAATGTTGCACTTGTTTGAGGTGTGACCTTGTTTCATACAATAGAAGCAACAAACATTAGGCAGTTTGGTTTTCAAAATAGTTTCCTTTTCAACCCAAACTTTATGTGTTCTCCTACCTTGATTTTTCCTATTATGATGCATATTTTTATTTTTAAGTGTATTCATTCTAACATCATTTTTCATACAAGATGCAGATTGAGTTGCTTTCTTAAGCAAATTTTCTAAAATGTGAATATTAAACATATGACTCTTGCAAGATAAACATTCAATAGGATTATCAACAACATTAGGCTCTTTCATTTCTAAATTACATATTTTGTTTCTCAAAATTACTTCTTTATCTAAAGCTTTTTCATACTTAATTTGCAAATCATGAAATTCACTTTTTAATTCAAGAAACACCTTTTGCAAATCTAATTCACTAGTTTCAAAGCTAGAGCTACTTACTTGGCTTGCAGTGTCATCAATATCTACCATTAAACATAAGTTTGCTTCTTCATTTGAGTCGCTTGAACAAGAAGAGTTTGAGTCATTTTCTTCCCAAGCAATGTTTTCCTTCTTTTTTTGTGAAACCTCTTTTCCTTCTTTTCCTCA
The DNA here is from genome assembly GCF_000741045.1 of Vigna radiata var. radiata. Taxonomy (NCBI): domain Eukaryota; kingdom Viridiplantae; phylum Streptophyta; class Magnoliopsida; order Fabales; family Fabaceae; genus Vigna; species Vigna radiata. The sequence continues at coordinate 4,669,210 of NW_014543262.1, read as the reverse complement.
CTCTTTTTTTTTTTAGGACAATCCGCCTTGACATGCCCTCTTTCTCCACATCCACAACATTTGTAACTTGAGGAGGATCCTTGATTTTCTTTCTTTTCACTTTTGAACTTGTCCTTTCCCTTAACTTTCATGAATTTAGAAAACCTCTTGATCATTAGGCTCATATGCTCATCATCTTCAGAGTCATAATCTATTCTTGAGTTTTTTCCTTTAGAGATTTCTGTTTTGAATGCAAAGGTCTTCTTCTTTCCTTGGTCTTCTTCAGCAATTAGTCTATTGAGCTCAAGCTTATGCTCATGAAGGTTTCCAAACAATATCACCATTGACATTGAGGAAGAATTTTGTGACTTAGAGATTGTTGCCACTTTGGGTTGCCAAGTCCTGTCCAGAGATTTCAAAATTTTGACATTAAGTTCAACAGTATCAAAAGTCTTACCAAGTCTAATAAGATGGTTGACGATGTGAGTAAAGCGCTTCTGCACGTTTGCTATGGTTTCTCCAGGCTGCATTATGAACTTTTTATACTCCTGTATCAAAGTGTTCTTCCTTGCTCGTTTTACATCATTAGTACCTTCCTGAGTTACTTGAAGGACCTTCAACATTTCTTGAGCTGTCTTACATATTGAAATTCTATAAAACTCATCAAGTACCACAATGTTATGAGCTTTGATATCATATTGAGCTCTCCTATTTTCCTCAGTAATCCAAGATATATATGGTTTTTCTTGCTCTACACCATCAACGATTCGAGTAAGAATTATAGGACCAATTTCAACAGCTTCCCAGATGCCTTTGTCAATAGACTCCATAAAAAATTGCATTCTGACTTTCCATAAAACATAATTATCACTAGTAAAATGGGATGGTCTGTTGATGGAAGCACCTTCAGATAAACTTGATTGTGTTCGACCATTTTCGAAAAATTTGAAAAACTATTGTTCATATAGGAGGATCTAAACTTACCGTTTATATTTATGTTTTTTATGATGAACAAAAGAATGATTTTATAGTTTCTTGTACAACAAATGACATAACAATTGCTTTATCTTTATTATGTTTTGCTTGATATATGAATTCATTGCTTATAAATAAATCATGCTTTAAACAGATTGAACATATCATTTCTAAAAGAAACAATCAATTTAATAAAGTGTATAATCTATTAGATTTCTCTATATATCTTTGTATTCTTAACAGGGCAAACAACTTTGTAGTAATCGATTACATAAGTTGTATAGTCGATTAAAACGCGATGTTATGCCAAGATATGTTTCATTAGAGTATTGATATGTTTAGGATGAAAATTGATTTGAAAATTTTCTTAAGTGTTGACATAACCGATTACATAAGTTTCATAATCAGTTAAGTTTGTTTCATATGTCAAAATCAATTTCATTTAATAGCCTCAACTATTTTAATGGTCAAATAAATTTATAATTGGCTTATGAGAATTATATAATCGATTGCATGCGTTGTATAATCTGTTAAATAAAAAAAAGAAAATATGTTAAAGTTGAAAGAAAAGCTTAAGAGATCACATAAATTTCTTAATCGATTATAATGCGTCAAGATTCAGAAAATCCTATAAATACGCTTGCGTGATATTTCAAAACAATTCAATTGCAATCAATTTCATAATTAATTGTTTCATTGAGTTTTGATTACAGGAGCGTCCAAGAAGTGTCTTGAAGATTCAAGGATCAATTTGGGTTTCTTATACAATTTTTGTATTGTGTTCTTGTGCTGGTGTGCCAGGGGAGAAAGTTGTGATTGTTCTCTGTGAGAACATTGATTGTTCTCAAGGTGTTGAAGGAGTTGTGATTGTTTTCTATGTTGTAAGAGTAAGGGTATTCACTTCTTGTTTGCTATGGTAATTTTGGGTGTGGAAAGAAGTACATTGAGAGGGGATATCTTTGTATTCTTGTTAACTCTATCATTATAGTGGAAGCCCTTCAAATAAAGTCATTGAAGGAAGACTGGATCTAGGCTTGGTCGACCAATATAAATTGCTTGTGTTAATCTTTTTCTATCCTTTTCTCTTTTACTATTGATTCAACATTTCTTGTGTTATTGATTTCAAGAAAACCAAAGATTTTGCAAAACTTTTGGAGAGATCAATTTTTTAAGACAAAATCCAATTCACCCCTTTCTTGGTTTGAGATATAAGGCATCTCATTTATAACAACTATCAAAGCAAGCTCTAATATCAATTTTTGGAATTGGTATCGTGTAACATAATGTTTAAAAACGTGTAAATGGACACAAAACCAAGAGGGAGGGGGATGAATTGGTTCTACTAAAAATTTTCGTTCTCTTTTAGTAATTGCTTCGAATAGTTTAAAGTTAAGAAATGAAGAGATAAGGAAAAGTACACAGAGAATTTTTATACTGGTTTGAATCAAAAGATTTTACGTCTAGTTGTTAATCACTATAAATAGTGATTAACCTTGCACTAGAAATCACTTCGAAGTTTACAAGATGAATAAAGAAATACATAGAAAAGAATACACCTTCCTTCGACACACGAGGGAATGATCACCAGCTTGAACAACTTGGTAGAGAACCGTTTGGACCTTTAGGCACACTAAAACCAAGCTTCTCCTTCTTCAAGACTTTGATTAAGCTAACACTTAAACTTAAGAACTTCCACAAAACCAATTTTGTATTCTTAATAGTTTAGGTAACCTTAGAAAGGTTTAAGAGACTTCTATTTATAGGCCAAGGGTAAGAAAATGAAAAGTCAGCTCTCAACTTCCAGATATAATCAATTATTAAAAGTGATAATCAATTATTTTAGGCCGTTATGGGTTTTGAATAATGTGATAATCGATTATCCTATTATTGTCGAACCCGGGACAATTTTTAACTTACGGAGATAATCGATCATCTTTAGTGATAATCAATTATTTTCGAGATGAAACCTTTTCTACTTTTACTTTTGATAATTGATTATCCTCCGTGATAATCAATTATTGCTGCGAGAAATCAATAAAAAAGAATAAGTTACATGACTTCTAAGTGCTTACAATTGAAAGGTAAAACCTAATACACATGTTTCTACAAAAGATGTTTTAACAATGTACGTGAAAGCTCCTTCAAGTCTTCAAGTGCATTATCATCAAAATCTCTTCAAAGATCAATGCTTCTCATTGACAACAGAAGGGTCATTGGACTTGGAGGGTGAAGAAACATCCCTCTTGGTCAATCATTTAAAGGTGAGGCTCTCATATATCTCCTTTGAATGCTTCGTGAAGGAAAAGACTCTCATTCACTCCCCTTGGACAAAGGAAGCTTCTAAGATCTTAGATAGTTCAAAGAACCTAATGATGGAACCTCTTTCAAGTGCATGTATTATTTTCTTTCTAGAGGGTTCTCCTTCTCCTATAAAAGGAGAGTTGCTCCCTTTTATAAGATGATGGAATAAGGCCAAGCCTTAGGCATAATAAAGGATTTAACACTTTTAAAATGATAGAAAGAATAAGAAAAAGGAAGTAAAGAAGCATGAAGAATGGGGAAGTGAGCCGAATTCTCACTTAGACGCATCTGAAACAACCCAACGAGCTACTTAAGGAAGCCCATCGAGAGGCACACATTCCAGCAGCTTAATTGAAGAAGAATTAACCCTTGCGCTCAGCAGAGGAGGGCTTGCGCCCAACGACCAACAAGTTTCCTTCTTCCATGTGCATCCAACAATTTTCAAATGTGCATCCACCAGCTTCAAGAGTAGTTTTCCACGTGTATGCAGTGCTTTCCATGTGACTGCTAGCTGATATATCTTGATGTTGCACAAGCAAGGAAAAACTATAAATACCTTGGCTTTCCATTGTATCAAACACCTTTGAGATAAATGAAGATAAACTCCGTTGAATTCTCTAGAGAAATCTTTCCTTCTTGGAGGTCACTGTGAGAGAGCTTGAGAGCTTCCTTTAGCCTCTCTTCCTATCTAGGCATGCATTCTTAGCATCATCTTCACCATACGCACCATAATTTCTCACATCTTCCTTTACCTTCACGTTCAATTTCCAACTACCGAACTTCGCTTGAAGTGTTGCTTCAATTCGTTTTACTTTCCTCCAATCTTCATCGTGAATGTTCATTAATTCCATAAGAGCAATGAAATGCACTTTGCATAGCTCGGTTACCTCAAAACCAGAAGCCCATTGCTGATTTTGGTCCAAATCTAGCTTTTCACTATGCTACAAATACTTGTATGGTCCAGTATGAGTTTTAATCATCCTAACGATTGTTTTTCAGCTTGATCCAGTGTAATTACACTTTCTGGAGTCACTTTTATCACTGCCTTAGCTTTTGTTTCAGCCAAACTCAATTTTAGTGGTGTGGTGGAGTCATTTTATTGCACATTTGACCATTACAAGGTCCAATTTCGAAATATAGTGATTCTGTGTAAAAATCATGCTTAAACAAGTCCAAATTAATGTGTTTAAAGCTGTTGAAAAGGTTCAATTGGAATTATAATGGTCTGTGTGCAATTTAGTATGTTAAACCATTAATTTTGAGTCATTTTTGGAAGTGGCAAGGTGAATTTTAGAAGTAGTGTTGTTTTGTGCCAAAATTGAGCTCAAACATGTTTAATTCCATCAAACAAAGTTGCTGATATAGTTTGTTTTGAGTCAGAACTACTGGTGTGCTTTTTATGTCTTAAACCACCAAATTTTGAGTCATTTTATTTTTTGGCAAAACTGAACTAGACAACACCTTGAACCTAGGTGTTTGTGAGGTTACCTTCATCCTTCACTTCGTTCGATTGCGTTGGAAGAAATTACCTACAGAAGATATTTCGATGTCAAAGTTAGTAAAGATTCGATACTCTAGAAATAAATATATATTAAATGTAACCAAACCTATCATAATAACTCAAATCTGTATTTATAAATTTCGAAATGGACTTTGGATTAACGTCAACCTAATTACGACCCAACTAGTAAGGATCGTCCTTTAGCTTAAGTTAATCATCATCAATTCTAATTCTTGTTTAAGGTCGATTGTTACCTGACCGATCAATTCATTAGATGTTCTCTACGGATGGGACCGTCCAATCCTAAACTGGCCAGATGGTCATACAGTACACTTTCTTTTTAATCCTTGTGGTATTTTGCCCAAATTTTTTTATAAAACAAGAGTTTATTTGTATTAGTCTCCGACAAGGGTTTAAAATCCTTTTATAGTTATTATTGTTACCATCATGACCATAATCTTAGATTAATGGCCTTCAATAATAAACTGGAATCATGAACACGAATGTATCACAATTTGTTTTACAACAACGGCAACGTGTATGTCAATAATCACAAGCTCTTTTTCCTTTTTCTCTATATCAAGAGATAGCAAGTCAACTTCCATCTCCTTTTCATCTACTCTACGGTTGAATGTAGCTCTTCTATGCTTCAACAAGTCCTGGCAAATGAACAATGTTTGAACACCTAAAGCAAGCAAATTAATAACGTAACTTATGCATTGTAATTTGGCATTTAATGTATATTGATAATATTTTAAATCAGCAATTCGGCATGATGAAAGGCTAATACTGTATGTACCGTGCTAAAGAAACACCTTACCGTAGTAAAGAAAGCTTTGAAGAATTCTTCCCTTCAGTCCTTTTGTAGTCAGCCAATACCAAGGATTGGATAGAAGTAAAATCTTGTATTAGTTTCTCTGGTGGTATAAGGCTTCACACCAAGCACACTGGAATATTTTTTGTATTCTTCCTGCTCATGAAGTTCTCTACAAAATGATATCCTCTGAACCTATCGCAGTATACTTACGTCATTGCAAGATATGATAATATATCATTCTGTGGTATTTTAAAATTTTAGCTTTGTGATGCAGCAGAAGTGTAGCAATATTTCTTCATTTAGCACCATGCATCAGTTGATCATGAAGTGCATCAGTCCACCGTATTTCAAGTCTTCTTCAATTAGCACCATAGCTATTTTCAAAATGACTGCATCAGTTGATCATGAAGTGCGTACCACTATATTAACCTTCCTCATCTTTAGCTAAAAACGAAAGAATCAATTTTTTTCCACAATGAGCAGTCTTTACTATTACAAGGTATGACAGGAAACTCTATGTGGCGATCAGACTCCATCCTGGCACTTTCTTGAGTTTCTCTTCTTTCATTGTCTTCCTCAGTCTCAAAACTTCTTGCCATTGTCCAGCCTCTGCATGCATATTAGACAAAGCAACATGAACACCATGGTTTTGTGGTTCCAGAGCAAGAATTTCCTTCACCATTCTTACAGCAACCTCAATATTCCCACTACTCTTGCTAGCTTCCAATAAAGCTCCCAAAATAACCACATCAGCCTTCCACGGCATTCCATTCACCAATTCCTCTGCCTCCAGCAACCTCCCCCCTCTCCCTAGAAGATCAACCAAGCATCCATAATGTTCAATCTTCGGCTCAATTCCATACACCAACTTCATCGAACGAAAAATCTCACGACCAACATCAATCAAGCCAGCATGACAACAAGCCGACAAAACTCCAACAAAGGTGACACCATTAGGACAAACAACATGTTCCCTCTTCATCTTCTCAAACAAATCAAGAGCATCTTCCACATATCCATGAGCACCCAACCCACAGATCATAGCATTCCATGTAACAACATTCCTCTCTGGCATTTCATCAAACAACCTCCTAGCCTTTGCGATCTCCCCATTCTTGGCATACATGTAAACCAACGCCGTCCCAAGAATCACCCCCTCTCCAAGTCCAAACCCTTTCACCTTCACAAAGCCATGAATCCTTTCCCCAAACTTGAGATAACCTGACCGGGCACACGCAGACAATACCGAAGCCAGGGTGGCACCACCGGGCTCAAAGCCCGCCCCAACCATCTCACTGAAAAGCTGCAAAGCCTCTTTGGAGCGGAAATTCTGAGTGTACCCACAAATCATAGTGGTCCAAAGACTCGGACTTCTTTCGGTCATTTCATCAAAGAAGAAACGGGCATCAATCCAATTTCCCGAAACCGAGTAACACCGGACCAAAGCGTTAGCCACGTGCAAATCGGAAGCCAACCCGAACTTCATGACGTGGACGTGGAGCTGTTTGCAGGCGGGAAGGTTGCGCAATTGGGAGCATGCTTTGAGGAGGAAGGGGAAGGTGTGTTTACCGGGGAGGACGCGGCTGCGGCGCATGGCGAGGTAGAGAGAGAGCGCGTGGAGCGCGTGGGGCTGGGCGCGGATGAGGATATTCCACATAAAGGAGTTGGGGTGGGGTGTGGACCGGAAGATTCTGGAAGCGTGGGAAAGGTCGGCGAAGGGGGAGAGGGCGCAAGAGAAGAGCAAGCGGCTGACAACATAGGCATCAGCGGTGACGACGGCAGAAACAATCATCTGGGCGTGAAGCTGCTTCAGCTGGTCCATGGTGGTGCATTTGTCGGCGAGGAGTGCCAGAGTAGAGAGGCTTCTATGCAGCGATGATGGAGAACAGGGTTGCAGTTTTGGCGCTAACATTTGAAGACGACACTATAGTAATCCTGTTCAATTCTTAGCAGCTCCGTTAATCTGGCAAGACGAAGAGGGAAGTATTTTAGTGTCTTTCGTTTATATAGTGGCAGATATGTTGTAGACGAGCCCAAGTAATTAATAACTTTACATGATAACAAAACACTATCTTAGATGAGTAAGTGTGAAATTGTGTTACATGACTCAGAGAAAACGTTTAAGAGATATAACAAGGTTAAATAATTGATCCCTGTGAATATCAAAATATATTTAGCTTATGTATTCTCAATCGTTAATAGCCAAATAGCATGTGTATTAGAATAAACTAGAAGTCTAGTATATGCAAAAGTTAAGTCTTAAGCACTAGACAAGTACAAACACTAGATGAATTAAATGAGTGCAAAATGTGTGATTATTGACTTTAAATCATTATAGGACTCAAGTTTTTACACAACCTATATCATTATGTTATACGACAAAGACGTTAGATGACCTAAAGTGTTAAACAACATATGGCCACTTAAGTTATTAGATAACTAAGATGTCATATGACTTATATAGTTGAAACAATTATAATATACTTTAGTGGTCTAATAACTATTTTGAACTCTTATTGATCATGCAAATATTAATATATTGATCTAAGTGATTAAAGTTGATGTTTAATGATATGAATACAATGTTGAATATTATCTCGTAATGATTAAATTATGGAAGAAGAAATATTTTGAATCAAAAAATCGTCAATTGATCCAAATGTTAGGAAATAATTGATGAATGAATTGTTTGATTGAATGTAAGATATTAATGTTCTAGCAATTCAAATGTAGAATCAAGTTGCACAAAGTTTTTTTAATAGGACAATTGTGAACATTGAAGAGAGCATAAATGAAATCAAGTATCAGCTTAACAATAATAGGAATGAAGTTATCCTAAAGAGAATAAGTTGATTCAGAATTAAAGTCTTGAAAAATGACTTTGAAGATTCAAACTGAAAATAAAATTGTAAAAATGGATCTAGTTATTCCATATAAAAAAGATTGCAAATGAAGAGTTGCAATTTGAATTCTTAATGGTTATCTAATACAAATAATATAAAATAGATTGAGATCCATACGAGAAGAATAAGAATAAGATAATAGAGAAAGGATAAAGTGTTGCAAAATTGTCATATTAATACCGTTTAGAGAAATTGTGTTAAAGGCTTGAATATTGTAAAATCCTTCGCTGAGTAAAGTCACAACCTGTGAGTTGTATTGTACACTCATACTACAAGAGTGTTATTTGATTACTTCTTGTAATTGAGAGTTTTTTATTTTAGGGGGAGATTGAGAAGGAAACCTCGAGAGGTTAATACTTGTGTACCTTGAAAAGTTTGTACTTAGGTACCTAGAGATGTTGAGACTCGTGTAACCTAGAGAGAGTGATACATGTTACTGATCAAAAGTTTTTATTTGTGAATTTCTTAGCAGGGTTGTTGAGTACCAGGAGTGGTGTTAATGCTTAGGAAATCTCGGCAGGGTTGTTGAGTATCAGGAGTGGTGCTAATACTCAAGGAAATCTCGGCAAGGAAGTTGAGTACCAGGTGTGAATACTCAATTGATCTAGGGTAAATAGAGGTTATTCATTGATCAAGATACCGGGATTGGCGAATAATACTACGCAACCAGAAGTTGGGGAAACTAAACTAGACGATGTTTCTCAATGACACTAAGAACGTCTAGGGATACCAAGAGTGGTAAATAATACTATGCAATCAAGAGTGAGTTAAACTCAAATGTACTTCATTGAATATCTAATGGAACCCTCTAAGTTAATTTTAGAGGAAAATTTGACGTAGCTAGCCCTAACAAGTGAACCAGTATAAAACATTGTGTGTGTTTTAGTCTATTGAGAAGTGTAACTAGAGTTTCTACACTCTCACTTTCATCATACTCCTCACTCTTTCTAAAGATATTGCCTACACGCATAAACGAAGAACACGCTGAGTTGGCCATGTAAATGATATTTCAGGATAGTGTTTACCAACCAAGGACTAACAACTCACAAAGTGATATGTACATCATGAACAACTTGCAAGTTGCAAAAAATCATGAAAGCACTATTCAACCCCCCTTCTAGTGTTTTCCCACACCTTCAATAACTTGGCAATACTGAAGTTGCCTTGTAAAATAGTCTTAATTTGATAGCGTCAATGACAAAATATGTGTACTTCACGAACCTCGCTATGTTGGCAGGCTACATTCCACCCAAGAATTACACGAGCCTTCTCCAGGGAGTTAGGCATAGAGTAGGGAGGTGGTTTCTCATCCTCCAACGAGGTCAACTTCTATTGAAGTTCTTAGAAGTTCGCTTGATGTTGAGCGCGTAGGGCTTCAAGCTCAGCATCATAGTGCCTACGTTATTCGTTGTTCTGTTGGATTAGTGGTAACGTTGTCGTTGATGCGATCAAATCAATACCATTAAACTATACTAACTTCAGTAATGCTAAGATAGTAGCCAATAAAATAGAAAGAGTAAATTCAACTCTAACGCTGTGTTCGTTTGAAGGGAAATAACTGTTCACGCTGATATGCGAGGATGGATTTAGAGGATGGGCATTGTTCTCATGCGATGATTTGCAAAGATAAAAATCTACTGATTTGCGAGATTTCACTGTTAAACCCATCTCGCTAATTTGAGAGGATTTACGCTGATTTCCTTGACAAAGACTTATATGCCCTGTACGAAAATTAAAATTCCACCACAAACCGATTCTAATGCTTAATAACAGATCCCATGAAACATAAAAATGAAAACCCATGCACTATGCTTTCACGATAAATAAGCCATAAGCCATGCACTGTGCTTTCACGAGTTTGCACTGTCTGCCCATGTGATTGTTGCAGGTAGAAGGTCTGTGATTTAAACGAAGAGCAAGACAGTCGTTAATGGAGGAGCAAGAACGCTGTTGATGATGATGACAGAGTGGATGCAGATGTCCAAACGTGGAAGGAGGGATTGTAGAAGTGAAGAAACAGGCTGTGTATTCGGTTCAAAGAAGAGGGTATCCGATTCCAGCATTTTTAAGGAGTTCCAAAGCAGGCGTATCCGGATACAAGGTTGATGTATCTGGATCCAGCTTTTCCAACAACTTCCATGAGAGACGTATCCGGATCGAGCTTCTTCAGCAACTTCGCGTATCCGGATCCAGCTTGTCGAAGAACTTCGAGGGGAGTCGTATTCGGTTCGATCTTCTCCAGCCAAGGTGTGGGCGTGTTTATTCGTTTCTACCGGTGTCGTTTCCGGTTCGTTGAGGTCTGTGAGTGGTTTGGACTTGCACAACTGCGTTCCTTTGTCCGTGGTATTCATTTGTTAGCTCCAGCGTGTTAACCTTCGTGAATGGAAGCTATGGTGCCTTTGATGTTGACGAGAAGGACGCTGGAGGATGTGTTCTTACGAGCAGAAAAGCATGCTTCTGCCATAACTATAACTGGAGCTATTCCAGATTCACCTTTTTAGTGGATTGTAAAACTGTAGTTGTAGTTGCTTTTGCACCCATTAACCACAAATATTGTTCATGTTCAATTTCCATTTTAGTTTATCTTTATCAATTTTATTTGAGTTAATTAAGTTCTTTTACTAAAAAGAAAAAAATATTACATTTTATTGATTCAATTATTAAGTTATAATCTCATTTAACTATAATAATGAATATAAAGGGTTAAACAATTTGAAGAATAATTATATATATTTAAGTATATTTTGAAAAAGTACAT